>NC_056575.1:1098756-1108756 GCF_018340385.1 Cyprinus carpio
ATAATAATTTCGTACTTTTTACTCCACTACATTTCGTAAAAACATGTCGCTCCTGGTTATTTTGAACTGGAGAAATAGTCACGCACTACGAGCGGTGCCCGATTCGTGAACGAGCTGATTCTTTTCAATGATCCTGTTAAATGGATTCGCAAATCACATTGAACGATTCCTCGAGTCAAGAACTCGCTGATTCAAATGATCCGGTCAGAGCGAGTCTCCGGTGAACGGCTCACTGATTCAAATGATCCGGTCAGAACGAGTCTTCAGTTAATGATTCACTGAATTCACTCAAAAGTGAGCCAATCCTCGGAGCTCGAGTGCGCGTGCGACTGATGGCGTGAAAAGTAACTTACTAATGCCGAATTGTATTTGTTATTGTAAATGAAAGTCATATGTAGGTCACGAGTGTTAATGTTTGTGAACTTAAGCTGCTGCAATATGAAATGCAATATGAAATACCTGAACGTCCATATTTGTTTATTAGCTTCTGAACGAGGTAGGTTTTATTTAAAAACTAAACATAACGTTACAATAACGCAAATGAATGCTCATGCATCTACCCCGCTGCCACAGCACTTTCAAATGATGTAAAAATAGTGTTTGCATTACGTTTTTCTTAAAATGCTAACACATTTTGCCGTTTTTATATTATATATTTATATTTGGCAGCACACATTTAGTTTTTCGTCATTCTTATATACTATATGAAGTATTTTGTTATTTTCACTTATTTGCACACTTGAATTGTCAGTAGAAGGCTAGCTAATCGTGTATTGCTGTAATGCTGGAGGATAGAATATTTGAAATTGCAAAATAGATAGACATTAATCAATCACTACTTTTTTCTTTTAATACTTAAGTACATTAAAAAACAAGTACTTTTACCCAAATAACATTGAAAAGATAAAAAATTACATTTGATTACTCAAGTACTTGGTTTGTGTGCTGAATTCATCCACCTCTGGTGAGATCTTAATGCAGTGATGGGAGAACGAACCTTTTCGAAGCTTCGAATCAATTGAATCAACTGCTCCGCAAAACGATTCACTGTTTCGAATCACTCAAAACGCCACACACTGGTGACTTCTGCTCAGGGACAGAGGCCCTTAGCAATATATTTAAAAAATCTGTCACTTACCCTTATCTTGCTCACTGTCTTTTCTCTTTTTACTCTTCTCTGCACAGTTTTATAGTGCCACCTCTTCATTTTCAAACAGTAACTGTTTTGAAACAAATGATTCACAAAGGTTTTGAAGCTTCACGAAGCAGTGCTTCAAACATGCCCATCATTACATGAATGCTCATCATCATACGTGACATTATGCATGCAAAATGGGCCATGAATGTCATTTCATACTGACTTTAAGCAACACACAGTCTAACTGAACCAGAATAAGTGACAATCAAGCTCTTAAAACACGCAAATAAAGCAATACCACACATTATACACAGTATAATCTCTTTTTTATTACAAGATGAGCTTGAACAGTTCTCCACCCGCTGCTGTTTGCACGTGGTTCTTTTCCAAAGGTCCCTGTAGATTGAAGCCGGTCTGGAGAATCCTAGCGTTTGCTCAGTACAGTATTATACAGAAACTCTCCCTCAGAGAAACACAAACATCAGCACACGGAAACAGAACATATGCTCGGAAAACAACGCTGCTTGCTCTTGATGGACGGATGTGCATAAATGTCTAACGCTGTTCGACCTACATGAGCATCAGACACCCATAGAAAGATTTACTACAAAAACTGTCTGTACAAAAACTGCGTTCCTCTCTTTTTCTTGTTATAAATCTGTGTAGAATGACAAAGAAAGTGGAGTTGCCTGTGACAGACAGAATGGATGCTAGTAGAAAGGTTTCTAGAAAAGTTGAAGTTTCTCTAAACGACAGAACTTTGGCTTGAGTCGTTGATCAGGACGGACATCATCTCATGGATTTTATTGCTGCCTTCAAGTCAAAAGTCGTGTTGGAATGATTATATTCACAAGACGAATGATTTAGAACGTTCCGTTATTTCTGAATGTTCAAGCATTTCATCATTTTTAAACATGATGTGAAAGTTACTGAGTGAGAATGTTTTTAGGACCAGTGAATAAAGACGGTCCTTTAACGTTAGTGCATGGTTGCCGTCTGGTTCTTTTTTCAGGATCCAATTTCTAACATTTTAGAAACATTCTCTGAGGGGTCGTTCACACATGACGCGTGTTTCTCTTCCCATGCGCTGTTTTTCCATGTAAAGGTGCGCTAGATGGACGTGTATGTGCTCGCATCTCCGGTCTTTTGCATCTTTAAGAAGCCGTGATGATTTAAAAGAACTTCAACTTTTACACGCAGCACCGCTCCTCAATGTCAATTCCAAAACAGCGGACCAATCAGAAGACCCTGGAGGCGGGGCAAGCGTTTGTTTACAGTAGCAAGTTGGCATGGCAACTGTTTTATTTGACGTCAACATTGCAGAGGAGGCACTTTATTAAAAACCATTGTGTTTTTAGACGCAATAAGATTATTATTTTTTTTTTGAAGTTTTTGAACTTTTTGAAGTTTTTGTGTGACCAAACTAAGAACTTAAACAGAACATTCTTTAAAGTAGTTTTTGGTAATAAAAACCAACACTCTGGGAACTGAAAGTTGTTATTTTTTGGTTACGTTCTCTTAAGATTCTAGTTTGTGGCACAAACGTTCTCAGAACGTTGCAGGGAGGTTTTTGCTAGCATATAGCATTACCTTACCTATAGATGTAGTCATAAGATTTATACAGGTTACCGTTTCGGTGTTTATTTTTGTTCTGTTTATCTGACATTCAGTTTAATTTTTTTCTAAAATTCCATTTTTTCCATTAAAATTTTTCTGGATTCTGTTTTTTTTTTTTTTTTTTCAATATTATTTTTTCTGGACTCCTTTTTAATGGCTGAATTAAATTCTAATAATCAAAAAGGATAAAATTGCAAACATGCAATTTAACATCAGTTTAGTTAAACAGAAATTGAAATATGAAATATGTTATCTGTTTTATTGTTACCAAATTTAAGTATTTCTAATTATTTGAATGCATAAAAACAACTTAATTAACATTTATTTTTACAATCGCTCTATGAAAAGTTTTTTTTTTCTCAGAAGTTCTGTGTTGTGTATTTTTAAAGACAAAAACATTAATTTATCTTTTAAATCAAATGAAAGTTAAACTCTATGTTGGGGGGAATCACAAAGGAGGTTTAATATTCAAATTAAAACATGGAAGAAATATTGTGATTATTCCATAAAAAAAAACAAAGTTTTAATAATTGTATTTTTAGTAGTACGTGCATTCTACTGCACAACAGTAATAGGCCTATATTTCTGTCACAATTTCTTCAAGTTAAACCAAACTTTTATTTTGAAGGGTTGCCATGAGGATTTATATTTAAATAATATTTTTGCAGTTTAATATTCATCAGGAAATCATAGGGTCCTATATTTAGTCCAACACAAATGTTCTCAGTGAGGTATTTGTTTAACAAACTAATAAAGAACATATTCTAATGGTTATTATTAGATTTCATAACCAAAAACTAACGTTCCCAGAATGTTCAGAAATTGTAAACCGAGACATCACTTCTTAATAAATGGAATTAGTTTTATATTGTATTGAGAATATGGGATGAGATAAAAAACTCATGAAATTAGATTTTTTTCCCCCAATTATAAATGCATTTTCATGACTCAGGACTCTTTATTGAAGAATATGAGAAAAACAAAACGTGTGTTTATCAGGCGCTCTTGAAGGCAGCAATAAATGAATCATATGAGAATAACTGATCGGTTTAAAACATTGACCTAGTTTCACAGAGAAAACTGAGAAAAGCAACGTAAAATGAGAAGACATCGAATCGTCGAATGCTGCTCTGTGAGGGATGCGGTTCTGAATCGCTCACGAATCCGGATTTCCACAGGAAACATCTTCGTGTCCGTCTTTTTGGACGAGAGTCACAGGAGAGGCGTCCCGGCGTCACGCCATGGTCTCTTTCCCCGGGAGCCTCCTGTCGTTAAAGGTATGCATGTTAATCACCTCCTCTGTTTTGACGATGGCGGGCGGCTGGGGTTTCTGTTTCCGCCGCCGCTGGCATTTCAGAGACACCCTGAGCTCCTCCAGCATCACGCTGCAGAACGAGCGCTGCCGACGGAAGAGCAAACATTTAAACACAGAAACACGTCTGCCAAATTTGTTATGAAGCTCAAATATTCATAAAATAACTTTTTATTCTTTCAAATGTTAGGTTTAAAATCCAAATAGTCTTTCAGTGTGCCGTGAAAGCTGTTCTGTATGATGAACTATATTCACTATTTTATTTTCAATGAGTAATTAATTTGAATAAACCAAATGACCAGTGTTATTTTAGTGTAACTGAGATATTAATATTATTTATTAATACTTTGAATTGGATTGAATTTAATTTAAATCTGAATTTTTAGTCATTTTATTATGTTTTTGTCATTTTCCTGTAGTTTTAAAGTATCTCTATTTACTATTTATAGTTTTCTGCTTTTTTAAAATGTATTAATATTTTGAATTAGTTTTTTGTTTTATATGGTCCTTTTTCATTTTAATTTTAGTTAGTTTTAGTTATTCTATTGTTCAATTATGTCGTTTTAGTCATTTATTTCACGCTCTTGTTTTTATTAATATTTTTATTAGTTTTTTTTTTACATTTTAATTTTAGTTAAAGCTTTAGTATTTGTAGTATGTGTTTGTTTGTTGTTGTTTTTTTTGTAATTTTTAAAATGTCTTATTTTTATTTTATGCTTTTTTTAGGTTTTAGTAATATTTGAATTAGTGTTTAGTTTTATATTTTCCCTTTCCATTTTAATTTTAGTTGAAGTTTTAGTCAATTTATGTTTGCCTTTTTTTTTTTTTAGTTTTTATTAATATTTTGAATTGTTTTATTTTTATACTTTCCTGTTTCATTTAAATTTTAGTAAATTTTTTAAGTTCATTTCATTGTGTGTTTTCATTTCGTTTCATTCATTTTTATGTCTATATAGTTTTTATTCATTTTCATTTCAGTCCAGTTAAATTGCAAAGCATTCCTCTAAAAACGCATTATATGCTCTTGGAGAAAACCTGTTAATATGAATTATACTGAACTTTGAGTCTTCTTTTCAAACAAGTAGTTATATATGGATTCTTAAAAACATCTTGTATCTGACAATCTTCTTTCTTTTAAGCAGACATATTTATTTGAATAAATTAAATATAGAAGAATCCTTATTAAAGCTGCTGAAGTTATTCAGTCGAGAGCAGTGAGAGTTGTTGTTTGATTAACATGAACGACAGACAGCAGCAGGTTTATTAGGCTGCTGTCACTTTAAGACCTACTATTCTACACTATATGTCTGATAAAGGTGTGAAAGGGCGACCTCTGGTGTTTGCGTCTGGTACCTTCTCGATCTGCGCGTTCTGTTTGGATTTGTACAGCACCTCGCCGACTGCCACGAACACGGAGAGCACCAGACCGGCGGCGAGGACGATGAAGATGCCGCCGATGTTCTGCACTCCGAGAGCGCTGGCCTCCTTACTCTCCTCCTCCGGACAGCCGTTCCCTCTCCACCACTTCTCCTTCATCATGTGCAGCTTGCCCTCCTCCTGCAGCTGCAGGATGGCGATGGTGATCTTGTCCCGATACGGCGAGCCTGCGGAGGGAGACGAGCCGCAGGACGGGTGAGAATAGGGAAACAGCAGGGGTTTACATTCAGCTTCACGATCTGGTTTCAGCACAGATCAGACCCCATCATAGGCGTAATACCAATTACCCATTTCTTTCTTAAATAGGAAATTTAAAAAGGATGAGGATCAAAGCTTTTTTTATTCTTTAAAAAAGACATTTGAGCTTTAAATTTGGTGAATGCTATTCTAGGTGATGGACAGTATTCATTTCTGTTATTTTCAGTGAATAACTTAAATTCATTGAGATATTGTTACAGTTTTTATTATTACTTATTACTACATAATTAGTTGTTAATAATTTTAGTTTTACTATTTAGTTGTTTTTTATGACTAAATTATAGTTTTCATTCATTTTATTTCATGTTTTTAAAGTTTTCATTAATATTTTAAGTAGTTTTTATTTTGTTTTCCTTTTCAATTTTAAATATAGTTTGAGTTCCATTTATGTTTCAAGTTTTCATTAATATTTTGAATTAGTTTTTTAAAACATGGCTTTGTTATTATTAGTTTTCATTAATATTTTGAATGTTTTATTTTTATATTTCCTTCATTGTAACTTAATGTTTTAGTAATTGTATTGTGTTTTTAATTGTGATCTGTTTTAATTTGTTTTTAATTTAATTTTAATGTACTGTATATATAGTTTTTATTCTTTTTATTTCATGCTTTTTTAGATTGTATTAGTATTTAAAAAAAATCACTTTCATTTTAGTTGAAGTTTTAGTCATTTATCATGTATTTAAATGTTTAGTAGTTTATGTCTGTATAGTTTAATATTAATTTTTATTTCAGTATTAGTTTTTTTGCACACTTAATTAAAATGAGAAATGAATTATTGCCAACTAGCTAAAGTTATGTTTTTGAAATATTTTAATTCATGTTTATTTTGTTCAAATAATTTTTCATTTATTTTTTAGTTAACTATAATAACCCTGTAAGTGACCCAATATTAATTTTTAAAAGAACATGTATTCAAAACATTTATTGTGCTAAACAAATGAATAAATAAACACCGGAAATAAGGGATGATTTTCAGTGCTAATCAACACAAACGCTGCTGATGGAGCTTAAATCCTGAACATCTTTAATATCTCCAGTCGTCGTTCACGCTCAGCGTCACACATCATTACACGAGCTGCATTCTTTGATAAAGCACTGATGTTATTCCAGGAATATGTATTTAGTGAACGATCACTGGAGACGCGTCTGACGCGTGCACCGTTAACAGGATTACACAGATGGGAGGCAGAAACACGGAGGATTTGTGCAGATAAAGATATAAAAATATCCCCCCCTATTATCCCCTCCCCCCCCACAAAACCTCTCACATATGAAAATTTATATAAAAAACACACATACCCTCCTCTCTCCCCCACAAGAGAAGAAGAGACTCATGGGAAATGAAACTAGAAACTAGAACAGACAGGAGGAGTAGAAGATGGACAGAAGGAGATCGTATGTTCAGTCTGTTTTGTGTGCATCTTTGTAAATATATATATATATACACACTACTGTTCAAAAGTTTGGGATCAGTAAGACTTTTAATGTTTAAAGAAGTCTCTTCTGCTCGTCAAGGCTGCATTTATTTGATTAAAAAAACAGAAAAAAACAGTTATCTTGCAAAATGTTATTACAATATAAAATAATGGATTCTATTTTTAATTTCCTTTAAAATATAATTTATTTCTGTGAATTTCCATCATCATTACTCCGGAATAAAGTGTCACATGATCTTCAGAAATCATTCTAATATGCTGATTTATTATTAGAATTATCAACAATTGTGCTGCCAAATATTTTTTTGAAACTGTGATACTTTTTTCAGGATTCTTTGATGAATAAAAAGTTAAAATGAACAGCATTTATTCAAAATATAAATGTTTTCTAACAATATAAATCTTTGCTATCACTTCTTAACAATTGAACATCCTTGCTGAATAAAAGTTTTAATTTCTTTCAAAAAAAGAAAGAATAAAAATTTACTGACCCCAAACTTTTGAACTCTAGTGTATATTGTTACAAAAGATTTCTATTTTAAATAAACACTCTTCTTTTTAACTTTTTATTCATCAGAGAATCCTCAAAAAAAAGTATCTGAAGCAGCAGAACAGTTTCAGCACTGATAATAAATCATCATATTATTATGATTTCTGAAGATCATGTGCCACTGAAGACTGGAGTAATGATGCTGAAAATACATCATCTCAACACAAAAACAAAAAAAAAACAAATCAATAATTAAATACAAAAATTATCAAGTAAATGCATCCTTGATGAGCAGAAGAATTTTTGATCAAATAAATGCATCCTTGATGAGCAGAAGAGACTCTTGTAAAAAACATTAAAAATTGTTCTGATCCCAAACTTTTGACCGGTACTGCATATAACTAATACAAATTATCAAAACAACAAAATTACTAAATTGTTAAATAAAATTAAAATGAAAAAATAATTCAATATATATATATATATATATATATATATATATATATATATAGATATATATATATATATATATATATATATATATATACAGTACAGACCAAAAGTTTGGAAACATTACTATTTTTAAGGTTTTTGAAAGAAGTTTCTTCTGCTCATCAAGCCTGCATTTATTTGATTCAAAAAAGTACAGAAAAAACAGTAATATTGTGATATATTATTACAACTTAAAATAATAGTTTTCTCTTATTTGAATATACTTTAAAAAAATAATTTAGTCCTGTGATGCAAAGCTGAATTTTTTTCAGCATCATTACTCCAGCCTTCAGTGTCACATGTAACATCCAGTCTATCACATGATCATTTAGAAATCATCCTCTAATATTCTGATTTATTATGAGTGTTGGAAACAGTTCTGCTGTCTAATATATATTTGATGAATAAAAGGTTAAAAAACGGAACTGCATTATTCAAAATAAAAAAAAATTCTAATGATATATATTCTAATAACACTATATTTCTTTACTATCAATTTTTATCAATTTAACACATCCTTGCTGAAATAAAAGTATTGATTTTATTTAAAAAAAAAGAAAGAAAAAAAAAATCACTGACCCCAAATTACTGACCAGTAGTGTATATTGTTATTACAAAATATTTATATTTTAAAAACATAGCTTCATTTTTTTTTTTTTTTTTACTTTTTATTCATCAAAGTATCCTAAAAAAAGTATCACATGTTTTCTGAAAAAATATTAAGCAGCAGAACTGTTTCCAACTTAGATAATGAATCATCATATTAGAATGATTTCTAAAAGGATCATGTGATAATGATCCTAAAAATTCAGCTTTGCATCACAGAAATAAATGATAATTTAAAAGTAAAAAATTTAAAAACAATTATTTTTAAATTCTAATAATATATCACAATATTACATTTTTTTCTGTATTTTTGATCAAATAAATGCAGGCTTGATGAGCAGAAGAAGACTTTCTTTCAAAAACATTAAAAATAGTAATGTTTCCAAAACTTTGGTCTGTACTGTATATATATATATATATATATATATATATATATATATATATATATATATATATATATATATATATATATAATATATATATATTATATACTATATAACTATATATAATATAACTATATATAAAAACTAATAAACA
Source organism: Cyprinus carpio (assembly GCF_018340385.1). NCBI lineage: Eukaryota > Metazoa > Chordata > Actinopteri > Cypriniformes > Cyprinidae > Cyprinus > Cyprinus carpio. Next base: position 1,108,083 of record NC_056575.1, read on the forward strand.
CTCGTATGTTTCTGCAAGAGAAATCTGCCAGCTCTCCATCATCTGTCACTGCAGGTCGCCATGGCGACAGGTTTATAAAGATAGGATGCTGATGCTGTAAGCGTGAATGTTTGAGTAATAACAGAAGGATGTGTGTTGTACCCATGGGTGTCCCCACGCCGTACGCCTTGGAGTCGATCAGGCCGCCGATCTGCGTCAGGTTACAGTTGCGCTGCGTGACAAACTCGATGGTGGTGGACTCCATCAGAAAAGCGTAGTCAGACGTCAGCACGCGATGGATGCCCTCCTCCACGCTCTTCACTATCACAGACTGACGCCGGCTGTTCATGAACTCCCACATCTTATCATACGTCGAGATCTTGGTTTTCTGCAACGTTCAAACACTGCATTAGGAATTCAACTGAATATACTATTAATATTCGGAAATATCGATTTGACTGCACTGATGCTGTCGAATGAGAAAACGAATGAGCTGCTTAACAGAAGAAACTGAATCAGTGTCATAACTGATGAATGATGAACTGAATCATTCTTGAAAATGACTCTATTGTCTTCTGTAGAGCTGCTGTATAGCATAAAATTTTATTTGTTTCATAACTGATTATTTTACAACATTAGCACTGTTATTGAACTAAACTGAATCGAATTTAATCAAATTCTGAATAATGACTCTG
>NC_056575.1:1113756-1148756 GCF_018340385.1 Cyprinus carpio
GATATTACAGTGAGACAGATATTAGAGAGGATGAAGGGGAAAGTAACTGAGAAAGTAATTATGGGATATCCAGAGGGCTTCAACAGAACATCACCATCAGACAGGATCAGGAAACGCTGCCATTCATCTCTCCATTCTGGAGAATTAACAGCATACTGAACTCAAAGCCATATGTTAAATTTATTTATATATATATATTATATATATTTTTTGCTACTAAATAAAAATATTGACTGTAAATAATGTGGTGTGCTGCAATTATATGAATATTTAATTTTTTTAATAATATTATTGCCACTAAATGTAAAACTGTAATATTGATTACGCTCCTCTATTATAAATCGCTTTGGATAAAAGCATCTGCTAAATGCACAAATGTAAATAATGTGGTGTGGTGCAATTATATTTATATTTTACATTCTTTTTCTTGCAACTAAATAGAAAAATATTTAGTGCTATTTTTATTTTTAACAAACAGTTAGTATAGGTCAGGGAAGTGTTATGGGTTAATTTTTTTCATTATTATTTTATTAACTTGCATTGATTTTCAGGCACAAATGGCCCGTTTCCTGAGAGCGGGGACGAATGAGGATGAAGATGGTCGTTTGGTCAAAGACGCACGAGGGTCACATGTTACCTGGCTATGACAAACAGCACACAACTGACACCCAAGCAAGCCAGCAGAATATACATCCAGATGTCAGGGGACAAAGGGTTGAGGAAGGAGAAGACGCCGGGGTTGGTGCCGTTGGGTTTGCGGTACAGGATGCTGATGCCCAGGGTCATGAAGGGTTTGGAGAAGTCAATCACCTTCTCTCGCACGTACGTGATGGTCAGCGGAGCCACAGCCAGGTCTGCTTTCTGTCAATCACCAACACAACAGACCAATCAGCACAAAAAAATTCATCAGGTAATGCTCTTTAGCTGCATGACCAACCAAAAGATTCAAATGAATCAGTTTGTCAACTCTGAATCATTTGTGACACTTTACTTGTGACAAGTTATTTGGACCATTGACATGCATTCACATTAGGGCTGTCATGCCGTTAAAAAAGTAATCTAGTTAATTACATGATGCACTTATTAATTAACCGAATTATTATAATTATTCACGCCTCAATTCAGGCTGAGAAATTAACCCACAAAAGATAATTTAATGTTGTTTTAGATGAGAATAGCATTGAATAGACTTTACGAAAAAGTAGCTTTAGAAAGAAATCTTTTGATTCAGCATTGCACAAGTAATGATAATAAATTAGTATTATTAATTTTTTTAATGAATGCTGAAAAATGATTTTAAAATAAATGAAATGGTAATTTAAATATGAAAGTAAAAGCACCAGTAGATGGCGGCAAATCACTGTCTTGATAAGTGAATCATTGAATCTGTCATTCAACCGATTTGTTCAAACAGCAGATTCATTCATAAATGAAGCAAATGACTAGCTGTGTTTGGAATGGCACACTAGCTTACTGCTTACTGCCCAGTACACAATGCATACTGCCTACTGTTCTTTTTTAAGAATAGTGTGTGAAACAGTATATAATAAGCAACCAATAATGTTTCAGAGTAGTTGTCAGATGACGAACATTGAACATTAATTCAGCACAGCTGTGGAGGTTGTAGGCTTGTTAATAAGGATTCGTACTAGTTAACAATGTTAGCCCGATTGAACTAATTTGTTCACATGATTCATTCAAACGGCTGATTCATTTAGGAAAAATAGGCACTGACTTGATTTGTTAAAAACTGCCAATTCATGCGTGAAAATAATGAATCACACCAAACTAACATGTGAAATCGACAGCTCTAGTGGAACAGTACATTTAACCAAAAGATTCGACTGAATCAGTTCATTAACCCTGAATCATTTTTTCACTAGACTTTAAACTGAACAAGTTAGTTAAATGTTTTTTTCTCGTTAATTATGTAGAAGTGTTCAGAATATATATCACAAATGTATTTCTGTCCTAAAGCCAGCAGGTTTCCGATGCGGATCATGACAATTTTGAATTGAGATAAAGCTGAGATAGATTAACGTAAAATGAAAATGCATTAAAATAAAAATAAAAATAAAAAAAGCAATTCATGCTTATAAGACTAAGATGGGTAAAACAGATTAAATGTTGCATCTTTTGCAAAATTTAGCTCTTCAGGTGACGTTAGGTTCTTCGTGAGATATGTATATTTTAGTGTTATATAAATAAACTAACTGAAATGAATTGCATTAAAATTAAATAAGCACTAAAATTAGTAACGGGAACTAAAAGTAAATAAATAATAAATATGACAAAAACAAAAAATAAACTATATATATAAAATAACATTGGTGCTCTCCGTAAGCATGACGAGCACTCATCAGGGTTATTATAATTAACTAAAACCAGAAACATAATTTTTGTTAGTTGAAAGAAAGCTGAAATAAAATAAAAAATAAATATTAGATGAAACACTTTAACCAAATGAAACTTAGACATGTTGGCAAGAGATAAACTGAAATAAAAATTAAAACTAAAATCCTTTAAATAAATCTAAAGATAAATATACTAATAAAAATAACAAAATTACTAAAAAATTAAACTAGAATTAAAGCTAAATGAAAATTAGAAATGTTGCTAAAATAAACCGAGGTACTGAAATTACTAACTTAGACTAAAATTTAAATAAATTAAACGTATATTATAAAATAATATTAAAAACACATAGCAAAATTGCTAAAAATTAAACTAAATGAAAGCTGAAAATATAAAATTAAAAGCTAATTTGAAACATGAATAAACGCAGTAATGGAGTATAAAGCACTCACGTGGTCCATGAGCTCGCGCACCATGCCGCTCCACTGCCCCGTGCTCTCCTCAAACGCTCCGTATCTGCCGTCCTCCACTAACCGGATCTCGTAACGGAAGCCCAGGATTACCGAAAGCTCCCGCAGCAGATCCACGCAGAATCCCTCGAAGCGGTCGTTCCCGTACAGAGGTTTATCCGACTTCTTAAACATGACGTACGGCTCCTCCTGAGACACACAGAAGATCTCAGAGGATGCAGAACACAGCATTTCATACGTCATTGTGTTTATTAGTCAGTGGATTTGCAGATTATACTAATAAATTATTAAATAAATAAATGTATTTTTGATTGAGTTGAAGATGAAACCAAATATTAATTAATCAACAAAAGTTTGTAATGACAATTTTAATTTTGGGGTAATTCATTATTTCAATATTTCAAAAGTGCAGCATCTCTTTTATTTAATTTTTTTTATTTAACTAAAGTACTAAATATATAATAAATTCAAGCACTAAAAAAAAAAAAAAAAAAAAATATATATATATATATATATATATATATATATATATATATAGATATTTAAAAAAAAAAACCAATACAATAACTAATGCAAATCAAAAACACAAACAAATGACAAAGAATAACATCAATAAACTGAGTTTACTAAAAATTTAACTAAAATGGAGTAAACAACAACAAAAAAATATTACTTCATCCAAAAATTTTTATAATTATATAATTTTCATTTTTGCGTGAATTATTCTTTTAATATTATAAAAGTGCAGCATCTCTGTTCATTAAAACAAAGTTTGCAAAAAACAAACTGAAATAAATAAAAATTACTAACTGGAAATAAATGACAAGTAAAACTGAAATAAATATCGAATTTTTATTCCCAAATAATATTATTGTCATATTTGGCTAAATTGTTATTTTATTATTCTAAAAGTGCGTCACTGTTCTTAAAAACGCATCCCAGCTTTTAATGCAAGTGTGTGTGTGAGTGTGTGTGAGAGAGAGATAGTGTAGGTGTGTGTCCTTGTGTGTGTGTGTGTGTGTGTGTGCATGTGTGTGTGCGTGTGCATGAGTGTGTGTGTGTGGGTGCGTGTGTGAGAGAGAGATAGTGTAGGTGTGTGTGTGTGTGTGTGTGTGTGTGTGTGTGTGTGTGTGTGAGTGCGTGTGTGATTGTGTGTGTGTGTGTGTGTATGTTTTTTCTTTCTAAATAAATAAATAATACGTGTGTGTGTGTGTGTGTGTGTGTGTGTGTGTGTGGTGTGTGTGGGTTCGTGTGTGTGTGTGTGTGTGTGAGTGTGTGCGTGTGTGTGTGTGTGTGAGTGCGTGTGTGTGTGTGTTTACCAGTATTGTAGACACACGCAGTGATTTGTTGGACAGTGAGTCTGTGATGTTGGTGATTTTACTCTTGTGATTCTCGCTCATGTTGAGTCCCCGCGGAGGATCCCACGTCCCGATCTGTGCAGAAAACACACACACCTGATGCATGAACACACACACTCACACACACACTCACACAAACGGCTGAATCACACACACACACACACACACACACACACACACACACACACACACACACACACACATACACACACACACACACACACACTCACACAAACGGCTGAATCACACACACACACACACACACACACACACACACACACACACACCTTCTCGAGTCCGTTCTCTTTGAGACTGATCACGTCCAGGTCAAAGTCTGTCCTCAGTCCGTTGGTTTTGTTGAAGAGGATTCGACCCGTCAGTCCGTCCCATGATGCCTGCGGACACAAACACGCCTCACATTTACACACGTTTATTCTCCACAGTGACGATCCAGAGCAGAGATAACTCATTCCAAATTATTCAGTTAAAGGAGTCATGAATTGAGAAATCAACTTTTACTTGAGCTTTTGATATAAAAGAGGTCATCGTACTAGAAGAATATCCTTCAATGCGGCACGCTCATAAAAACCAGCGTTTTTGCCTGTTCATGACCCCTTTAAAATAAAAACTGCAAACACGGCTAAATCTGATTCTGCAAATATCTTCTTAATATTAAATACTTATTTAAAAATAAACAATAATATTAACTAATATTATATAATTAAATAATTGTGTATATATATAATATAATGTATATATATTAAATAATATTATAATATTAATAGATAACAATATTTTAAAATATAATAATAAAGCTAATTAATAAATTAAAGTGCATTAAATAAATGATTGAACATTTCAGAGGAATCATTTTCACTACATTGTATGAAAGACAAACCTGAAAAATATCTGATCAGAATATATCTGAAAATTGCAATTATTTTATATTAATTAATAATTATTTAACATGAAGAATCATATGAATTATTAGTAATTAATAAATCGATTAATTAATATTAAAATCATGTTAAAATAATATTTAAAATAAATTAAAACACATTAAACAAACAAGAAATAAAATTTTAAAAATCCTCTAATTTTGCTAAAAATTGCAATTATTAAATTTTTTTCTTATCTAGACTGTGGTCATATTTTGTCAATATTTTTTAACAGAAAACTACATTTGCCATAATAGATAATAGGATAATTAAACTTTACATATAAAATCAAATTACAAATCATTTAGAATGAATTTCATACATAATGTTTTATCTCTGGTTTTCTATTCATACCTTTAGATCTCAAGTGTAAGTGAAATCTCACATTTACAGTGGATTTGACAGCTTTATATTTGACACAGTCTTTCATGTTACAGAGTTTTTTTTGGTTGTTTTGTTTTTTGACATCAGAACGAGTGAAACGCATCTCTGTCTCTGTGAGAGAAGCTCATTGTTCTCCAGGATCATCGTTCTGAAGTTTGACTTCAAAGCACAGACAGAGACGGAGACGGCGCTTCTGCAGGTACAGCGAGTCATTTTCACAAATTACCCGTGATGAGAGCAAAGATCTGAACGTGAACAAACACACCTGCAGAACAACAGAAACTCAAACACACTCTGCTCACGAACAAAAAAAAAACTACATGCTGAGTCACACATTTGCTGTAGAAACAATCTGCAGTCAGAAATCAGTAGTAAATTTAAGAAACACTGAATGTAAATTCTGAAGCAGAGAGACTGGAATAATATTTTCTTGTAAAACATATACTCGCCAGTGTAATCATCAGATTAGTTCTGACTGATATATTGAGTGATGGTTTCTTCAGATAAGACTCTTATTCCTCGGCTGGGATCCTGTAGAGCTCTTTGAAACTGCATTTTTAACCTTCAACCCCTTGAGACTGAAGTCCATTATAAGGAGAAAAACCCTGGAATGCTTTCCTCAAAAACCTTAATTTCTTTGTGACTGAAGACAGAAAGACATGAACATCTCTGATGACACGGAGGAGAGTAAATCATCAGGGTTTTTTATTCTAGAAGTGAACTAATGCTTTATCTTTGAACTCGAACTATTCTAAAAGAATCAAGTTCTTTGAACTGAATCACTTGATTCATGAACTCAGGTTAACTGAATCAGTTCGTCGAATTTTGAATCTGAAAATCTAAAAAGTTCAGAGCCTCATTCTGAACACTGAATCAAAGTGAATATCTCTCTGATCATATTTTCTGGGTATTCAAATTATTGAATGTAATATTTTGTTTACAAAGTATTATTTACTGTTTTGGTGTGTTACAAACAATTTTCCAAGTGTTTCATATCATTCTTTTATGCTGCAAAGTGTATTATCATCTCGGGTAAAATACATAAATAAATTAAATAAATAAATGACTCTGATCTGCGCACGTACCTCTTTAATGAGGCTGATGAATCGTCCTCCGAAGCGCCAGGGTTTGTGTCGGTTGCACTGCAGCGAGCTGACGGTGATCTGCGGCGACTGCTGGATGGACACCGCTACCACGTGAACCGCGTCGTACATCAGCGCCGCGTCCGTCTGCACACACACACACACACACACACACACACACACACACACACACACACACCTGTTAGACGCCACAGTCCTGATGAACTGAGTCTGTATCTCTTCATTCTCAGCGCGTCCTCGAGCTCATGAATCACACATCAGTTCTTATTGTGTCTGCATTTGTCTTCATAAATATTTTTTCACCATCATTATCACACTCACAGTCACACAGGCTGCTTTCACTAAAGCAAACGTTTTCTTGTGCTGCTGCCTGCTGCACAGTGTTTTTTGGGTAAAATCAATGCTGCTGCTGCTGTCATCTCATCTGATATGGAAATGTTTTTAATGAACAGCATTTTCCATATTTAAATAAATATTTCATATAAATTAATTAAATAAATTACAAATAAATAAAGCAATAAATTAAATGAAAAATATATTTAATAAAATAATAAAAAATAATAGATATCTAACTAGTATATATATATTAAAAATATATACATTAAAAATATAATTTTATATAATGTGTGGTGCAAAAAGTGTATTTGATAACTGATATATATTAAAAATATATACATTAAAATATAATTTTATATAATGTGTGGTGCAAAAAGTGTATTTGATAACTGATAAATTATATATATATATAATACATTGTATGTGTGTGTTTATGATTGTATGAGTGAGTGAGTGTGAGTGTGTGTGTGTGTGTGTGTGTGTGTGTGTGTGTCTGTCTGTGTGTGTGTCTGTGTGTGTGTGTGTCATGCTTGTGTGTGTGTGTGTGTGTGTGTGTGTGTGTGTGTGTGTGAGAGTGTGTGAGTACATGCTTGTGTGTGTGTGTGTGTGTGTGTGTGTGTGTGTGTGTGTGTGTGTGTGTTAACAAATCTCTCTGTGTGGCACATGTTCTGCAAAACAGACTGAAATTGCCGTGGCAACCCTCGTCCCATCACAGGCCTCCTGCTGCACGCTAGCAACAGAGAATCACCACACAGGCAATGGTTTCCACGGCAACTCTGCCTCACTGGCGGCAACGGTTGTCAAGATGATAGAGAGAGAGACAGCAGGTGAGAGAGAGAGAGAGAGAGAGAGAATGAAGTCTGTGTGTCTCTCTCTCTTTCAGTCCTGTTGTATCAGATATTTATATCTAATTTACTGTATAAACGCACACAGAGGCTCAACAGATATTATATTATAACTGGATTAATATGCAGTATGCTGAAAAAATGGCAGTTTTATATGAGTGCAGCTGGAGAAAAAAAATCAGTTTAAACCATCCTAAGCTGGTTTGCTGGTCTTAGCTGGTTTCAGCTGGTCTCCAGGCCACAGGAGGGCGATGTGTCACAGCTGCTGAACAATATAGTGAAGAATTAAGGAAAGCGGGCGCACACCTGTATGGGAGCATGTGTGCACAATGCTTATGGCCTGATCTGATCTCAGAAGCTAAAGAGGAGAGTTTTTGCACTAATTCACTGGAATTTTAATACTGTGATGGAGACCTGACTTCCTGCAAATTAGCTGCGGATGAGAGCTGGCAATGAATCAAGAGACAGCGGCGAAAAGACTGGTCTGAACTTCCAGATTCACAGCGGCTGAAGCTTCAAGACAGACGTAACGGCATGAACAAGTATTTCGCTGTTTCCTTTTATGGGTAGCTGGTTATTACATTCAGACGTATTTGAACTGTTTGAATCAATGAATGTTGAACCGTTAGAATTGAAATGCTGATAGTTTGAACTGTTTGCATTGAATCGCTAGACTTGTTCAAGATGCATCGGTGCTGCGCAGACCGATCGGCGTATATCAAAATACCGCGAGTGATTAGAGAGCAGACGACTCTTTAATTAAGCTTTTGAATCACTCTCGTGGTACTTTGTTACGCCGATCGGTCTGCGCAGCGCCAATGCATCTCGAACAAAACTGTTGAACATTTGAACTGTTACAATTTAAATGCTATCACTCAACTCTTAAAATTTAAAAATTGAGCATTTGAATTGAATCATTGAACGTTGAACTGTTAGAAACCATACAATTAAAATTCTGATAGTTTGAACTGTTTGAATTGAATCATTGAATGTTTAAACCGATTGAATTGAATCATTGAACGTTTGAACTAATCAAATAAAATCATAAAACTTATAAACTAAATACTGATAGTTTGAATTGAATCAGTGAGCATTTAAACTTTTTGAATTGAGTCATTGAACGTTGAACTCTCAGAAATGAATCAGTGAACAGTGGACTGTTAGAACTGAAATGCTGATAGTTTGAACTGTTTGAATTGAATCAGCGAGCGTTAGAACAGTTTGAATTGAATCGTTGAACGCTGAACTGTTAGAATTGAAATGCTGATAGTTCGAACTGTTTGCATTGAATCGCTAGACTTGTTCAAGATGCATCGGCATATGACATCAAAATATCGCGAGTGATTAGAGAGCAGACGACTCTTTAATTAAGCTTTTGAATCACTCTTGTGGTACTTTGTTACACCGATCGGTCTGCGCAGCGCCAATGCATCTCGAACAAAACTGTTGAACATTTGAACTGTTACAATTTAAATGCTGTTACTTTGCTCTTTGAATTGAATCAGTGAGCATTTGAATTGAATCATTGAACGTTGAACTGTTAGAAACCAGCCATTGAACAGTGAACTGTTAGAACTGAAATGCTGATAGTTTGAACTGTTTGAATTGAATCAGCGAGCGTTAGAACAATTTGAATTGAATCGTTGAACGCTGAACTGTTAGAACTGAAATGCTGATAGTTTGAACTGTTTGAATTTAATCATTGAATGTTTGAACTGTTTGAATTTAATCATTGAATGTTGAACGGTTAGAATTGAAATACTGATAGTTTGAACTTTTTGAATTGAGTCATTGAACGTCGAACTGTCAGAAATGAATCACTGATCAGTGAACTTTTAGAACTGAAATGCTAATAGTCTGAACGATTTGAATTGAATCATTGAACGTTTGAACTTTGTATTGAATCATTGAACGTTTGAACTGTTAGAATTGAATGTTATATAAATCAATCCTCTACAGTCTTCTAGTCTGATGAGCTAAAAACCACACAAAATCCTCTTCCTGAGGAGACCGGATGGGTCTATTGAAGCATCTTGGACAACACACACACACGGATTACAGAACTTTAGGCAACTAATTTAAATTAGGAATTCAAAACAAAATGTAAATATTCAAATGAGTTTAAACTCATTAACATATATGATAACGAACTTTTCCACAGCGTTTCCCAAAGTTGCCAGATTGTGTTTCTTCACTTAGCGCCAAACAAACACTTCAAAGCAGACGCCGCGATCGGCTGAAGTGTCACCATGGCAACAGCGGAACACCCCAGCATCAGGACCAGATCCGTACAGTACAGCAGCGAAACAACATAGCAACTGTCATCATTTAACCCCGGAAACAAAGCCTGACATATGACACAATAGTGTGAGAGAACTGATGATTTGAAGTGGAACAGTTTATTAGGCGTTCCACATTGTGTATCATATTTGATCATCAGGATTTTATGGCTCATATAGTCAGATAAATTGAGAATATGGAGAAAAAAACAGCTTGAGACTCAAACTGAGCAAAAATATGCAATTTGCTGCAGATGCTGATATTTATATGATGAAATTCTGCTTGGGATGTAAATCAATGAGATCTTTATAACAGTACAACAGATACTGACATAAAAGCAGAGCTGCTTCAGTCCAGTAAGTGTTCATCTGGAGGTATTACTGCAGTTATTCTGACCTTTACTTGATCAAAATCAGTCAAGATTTTACACCAGAAGCAGCAGCTGAAGCTGGACACTTGTACAATTAAAGAGCTTTGACTTAAGTACATATCAGATGACAGAAGGCATGTTTTGAAGAATAATTTTGATCATTTAGACACTTGAAATGTGTGTATTGACTACGATATGAAGTGTGTGTGTGTGTGTTTGTGTGTGTGTTAGGGCATCTAATAGTCTGCAATCATCAGCTATTTCATCTCTTTGTTTTCAAATGATAAGCAACAAACCGCAAATGAACTTGGAGTGAACGCACTGAGCTCATCCTGAAGGATAAGTAATAGTCCTCCTGCTAATGAATTCCATTATCCTTCCGTCTGAAGAGCAGCTTTACTCATGCAAATGAGGCCAGATGAGAGAAAGTCATAAACATCCGTAACTCTAATGAAGCGCTTCATCAGCTCACGTCTCCACCCTCATGTCACTTATTTATTATTTAGCCCAGCCCTTTATCTTCTGATATTAATAAGCGTTCAGCGGCGAGATGATTTACCGCAGATTTGAGAGCAAGCTTGTCCGGAGAGGATCGCAGGAGATCTGCTCGATATCCGCACGTCTGCTGCGGGCTTTTCCAGGAGAAAAGGATGTTTATATTTCTCTGAATCACAGATTGATTTTATGTGAAACTGCTCTCTCTCACACACACACACACACACACACACACACTCACACACTCACACACTCACACACAAACACACACACACACACACACACACACAAACACACTCACTCACTCACTGACTCACTCACTCACTCACTGACTCTCTCACTCACTCACTCACTCACTCACTTACTGACTCACTCACTCACTCACTGACTCACTCACTCACTCACTCACTCACTCACTCACTCACTCACTCACTCACTCACTCTCTCACTCTCTCCTTCTCTCTCTGTCACAAAAAAACAATAAAAAAATATATTAATAATAAATATTTTTATTTATCAAAAATACAATTTTAATATTTAATATTCATATTTTATAATATAATAATAATTATATTTTAATATTACAATTAAAATGATAATATTATAACAATCTAATAAAATATAAATTTTTAATAATATTATAAAAAAAAAAATAATATATTTATATTTTATTGACTTTTTTCTCTCTCTTTCAGTGTATACTGCTTGAATTTATTGTGGGTATGTTTAATAATGCTAATGTTTGTTTGTAATTTGAAAATATTTTATAAAGGTTTAAATACATTTTATTAATGTTTAATAATATTTGATAATTAAAAATGTATAATTTTGTATATTTACTGTCCTATTTTAAATGTATTTTACATTTTTTGTTTGTTTATTAAAGGTTTAAAAAATAATATAGCATTTAACAATAATATGTTTTAGAATTTAATATTTTCCTTTTCTTTACACACACACATGCATGCACGCACACACACACACACACACACTCACTCACACAATCATGTACACACATACACACACACACACATACACTCACTCTCTCTCTCACACACACACACACACACACACACACACACACACACACACACACACACACACTCACTCACTGTATTTTAAGTGTTTTTAATAATTGTCAGTTTGTAATTTGAAAAGGTTTAGTAAAGGTTAAAAAAAAAGTCAGTCAGTCTCTACAAATTCATCTGTCACTCATGTGATGCGGTCAGCGTGAAGTGCTCGTGTGACATGAACATCATCAAACGCTGTGACACGACTGATTTCACCAGCAACTCCCGTCGTTTGCATGAATGCAAGAAAATACGTAACATACACCATGCATTCTGGAATTTCCTTCTTAAAAGATGCATGTGTTGCTGTCTTAGAGCTTGGCCGAGTGATGCGCCTCAGACGGCTGCTGTCTGCGTTCAGTGAACAGATGATGATGATGATGATGACTATGACTAATAAAATAAAAGCCCCTCTAAACTTAAACTCCTTATCTTCCTGACCAGTGTCTCTATTTTCACAATCTTTCACAAACTGAAAGTGATGAAGACGTCTCACACACACACACACACACACACACTTCTGTCTGTCTGAGAGAGAAGAACAGAACCAAAGCAAAAGGAAAGCACCAAGATGGATAAAGACTTTTCAAACGGGAAGCGTCAGCCGCACTTCAGGAGCAGAGCTGAAACGGCTGTATGATAGCAGTATAAACACACACACACCGTCATGAATCCGTCCAGCAGGCCCGAGTCTGGTTTGGGCGGCGCCTGCAGTCGCTCCATTGACCATTTCTCGATGATGGAGGACACCTGCGGACTCTCCGTGTTCAAGATGCGGAAACCGGTCATGTTCACTCCGCTGAAGCGATACGGCTCCATATCCAGAGCAAACAGGTCCTGTGGACGAACACACGCTTATAATGAATGAAACCACATCATCTGCTAACACAGGCTGCATTTATTTGATCAAAAATATGGTTAAAATAGTGAAATATTATTATAATTTAAAACATCTGTTTTCTATGTAAATATGTGTTAAACTGTAATTTATTTCTGTGATCAAAGCTTAATTTTCAGTATCATTACTCCAGTCTTCAGTGTCACATGATCTTCAGAAATCATTCTAATATGATGATTTGCTGCTCAAGAAACATTTCTGATTATTATCAATGTTGAAAACAGTTGTGCTGCTCAATATTTTTGTGGAAACTGTGATACACTACCATTCAAAATTCAAAAATAGGTAAAATAAAAGGAAAATAAATTAATACTTTTATTCATCAAGGACGCATTAAATTGGTCAAAAGTGGTGATAAAGACATTTATAATGTGACAAAAGATTTCTATTTCAAATAAATGCTGTTCTTTTGAACTTTCTATTCATCTGTGAATCTTGAAAAATCAAATGTATCACAGTTTCCACAAAAATAATAAAAAAAAATTAACATTGATAATATTTAGGAATGTTTCTTGAGCAGCAAATCATCATATTAGAATGATTTCTGAAGATCATGTGACACTGAAGACTGGAGTAATGATGCTGAGAATTCAGCTGTGCATCACAGAAATAAATTACAGTTTAACAGATTCACACAGAAAACAGTTGTTTTAAATTATATTAATATTTCACAATTTTTACTGTACTTTTGATCAAATAAATGCAGCCTTGATGAGCAGAAGAGACTTCTTTCAGACACATTAAAACATCTTAATAATGACTGGTTGTGTGCATGTAAATATAACACATTTTTATACCTAACACATAGAAAACCCAGTTAATAAATATTATCTTTGGAAAAGGTGCTATTCAACCCCATTACACAGAAAATCTCATCAAATCACACCATTTATAATCAATATTGCTTCACTTTTGCCAAGAAATGTCTGTAAAGTACAGTTAAATGTGTAAATAACTGAGATTTGGTCAGAAAGACTGAATATGATATCAAAGGTCAAGCCATTATTTTTAAAGGTGGAAGTGCAGAATAATATGAATTTTGCATTACATACTGAACTATGGGTTAAATCTAAGTTCAGTGTCTGTGGTTCATCCGGATAAAAACATCAGCAGAAAGTCACATTTTGCTAAGAGTGCTGATATGTTTGGAAAGGTCTGTATTAGTACATTAATGTGAGTTAAAGACAAAAACAGCCGTACAGCAGCAAAAACATATGAATCACTTGAGAACACGCTGCTGAAATCTTTTTATTTGTGTCTTGTTAAATATCTAAACATCCCTAAAACAAGACTGATTTACTTGAGAAGCAAAACAAGATGTGAAGAGGTTTAAAACTACAGTAGTCATAGTGCCGCAGGCTGAAACAAACCATTTGAATTCCAACCCTGCTTGAAATGATTTGTTTCTTATTTGAAGCAATAAAAACACAGAGTAAGGAGATGTTTCTCTCGTGAGTCACTGAATCACATCGTCTCAGTTCAGATGAGCTTTATGTGTCGGATCCTCCGGAGGGATTCTGACGGACTAGATGAATCCGAAACGGTGCAGTGCAGCCGTGATTCAAATCAGGAATTACATACATGAGATTAACAAGAATCTAAATGAGAGCCATTCACTGGAAAATGGAGCTTTGAGTCTGATTCCAAAATAGAAAATTCAATATTCTCTCTTATGAATAATGCACTGCATGTGTGTGTGTGTGTGAGAGAGAGAGAGAGAGAGTGAGAGTGTGTGTGTGTGTCTCACCAGAGTTGTAAAGATGTAATGATAGTATTCCGTCACCATTCCCATTGAAAGAGCCTGTGAAAAAAAAACACATAAAAAAATCAAAAATCAGTGCAATAATTAATTATTGAAATAACCACGAATTCATAAATACCAAAAAAGTGCAACCAGCATTTCACATATATTTACACAACACACATAAACAGTATTTCAGGCAGTAAATAAACTATTTAAGTAAATATTATCTCAGGAAAAGGTGCAAAAATAAAGTTAAATAAAATATTTCACCAAAGAAAACAAAACAGAAAATATTCCACTAAATATAACTTTTTTTTTTTTTACTTTTGAGTTTTTTTTTTTTTTTTTTCATTCCCCTTATTCACAATAATGATTCTTTTTAGATTCTCATAACTGCAATATGATTGATTATTATCTATAAATTCACCATAAGTGCAGCACTACAATTACTATGATCTCTAAATAATTTCTAATTTAATGTATCTTCATGAAACACAATCAAAAAAAAAACTTAATTAACATACAAACAAAAATTAATAAAAAAAAAATATTATTTACTTTCTTTGTGTGTGTGTGTGTGTGTGTATATATGTGTGTGTATATATATAAAATATCATTTTATAATTAAATGTACATGTTTTCTGACAGATTTTGTGAGATTCACCCACACATAAGGCGAAACGAGCGCAGATGATGGGGTCCTCAGAAAGATTTGTGTTTTTAATAAGAGAGCTTCATCAGCATCGCTGCATCTTTAATCAGAGATCTTTAAGTCCTGCAGCCAAAACGCCTCGTTTAATTACATTCCCATTTTGGTTTGAGGCCCCTGTAATAACGTCACACTAATAGAATTTCTAACAGTGAGATATAAGATGTGAAATATGAATGGAGGAGAAGAACAATCAAGAATGTTCTTAAGTACATTGCATATTTATGTCGTAAGAAGAAAATTCAAGATATTTCTAAGATGTTCATAAGAAGAGCAAATCCTGAAAATTTAAGATGTTTTTTTTTAAACTGTTTGTTTTTATTCCTAAAGAATTTTTAAGTTTTACTTAAGAAAATCAAAGACTTCTCTAAGTTCAGAAGTGCAATTCTTGAAAAAAGGTTTCTCAAAAATATTAAGTACATCATATTTTATTTCTCAAGTAGAAAACTTAATATTTCTCTAAAAGAAGTTTAAAAAAATTGAAAATCCTTAATGAACTAAAAATGTACTCAAAAACATACCAAAGAACATTGCATTTAGATTTACTTTTTAAGAAAATCAAAGACTTCTCTCACAAGAAGTGCAATTTTTAAAAAATAAATATTCTTAATTACATCATATTTTTATTTCCTAAGAAGATCATTTAAGATGTTTCTAAGTTTGCAAGAAGTGCAATTCTTGAACAATTCTTACAACATTCTCAAAAATGTTCTCAAGTACATCGTTTATTTCTAAAGAAAATTTCAGATTTTTTCAAAAAGGTTTGTGTATTTCTTGAAAAGTTCTTGACAGTCTCAAATATTCTTAAGTACATCCCATTTTTTTCTTATGAAATTGTAAGAATTCTCTAAGATGTTCATAAGATGCTCTCAAAACACATAATTTTTATTCCTTAATAAATTTGAAGCTTTACTTAATAAAATCAAAGATTTCACTAAGTTAACAAGTACAATTCTTGAAAATATTTTTTTTTCTCTATGTTCTTAAGTACATAATATTTTTATTTCTCAAGAAGAAAATAAGATTTCTCTAAGATGTTCATAAAAAGAGTAAATAATGAAAAATTAAGATGCTTTCCAAACGGTTCTTAAGTACATCTTTTTTTCCCTTAAGAAATTAAGGTTTACTTTTTAAGAAAATCAAAGACTTCTCCAAGTTTGCAAGAAGTGCAGTTCTTGAACAATTCTCAATTACATCATTTATTCCTTAAGAAAATTTAAAATTTCTTCAAAAGAAGTTTATAAGAAGTGCAATTCTTGAAAAATACATTCAGATGTTATCAAACAAGTTCTGAAGTACATTGTATTTTTCTTTCCTAAGAAGAAAATGTAAGATTTCTCTAAGTTTGTAAAAAGTGAAATTACAATTACATCATTCTCAAAAACGTTCTTAAGTACATCATGTAAAATTTAAGATTTCTCTAAGAATTTTGTAAGGAGTGCGTTTCTTGAAAAATTAAGATGTCCTCAAAAAAATTTAAGTACTTCATATTTTTATTCCTTATTTCTTTAGTTTTAAGATTCCTCATAATTAATATTAAGATAAAATTATAAGATTTTAAAATCTAAAAAAAAAAAAAAAATATATATATTTCTTAAGAAGAAAATGTAAGATTTAAGACAAGTTGGAGGCTATCCTATAACTTTAGGAGGTTACTTTACGTTGATTTTTAAGATTTTTTAAGGAATTCAAATTGTTCTTAAGTTTTGTCTTTAAAACGGTCTTGAGAAAAAAGATGTTTTGAGAATACAAAAAAAAATTCTTCAAAAATTCTTAAGATGCTCTAAAAAATGTTCTTAAGCACATCATACCTTTATTTCTATTATTTAAGATTTTTCTAAGTTTGCAAGAAATGCAGTTCTCAAGACATTCTCAAAAATGTTCTTAAGTAGATCACATTTTTATTAAAGAAGAAAATGTAAGATTTCTCTAAGAAGTTTAATTCTTGAAAAAATTAAAATGAAAATATTCTTAAGTGCATCTCACTTTTATTAAGTTTGCAAGAAATGCAATTCTCAAGACATTCTCAAAAATGTTCTTAAGTAGATCACATTTTTAGAACTTAAGAACTTAAATTCTTGAAAAATTCTTAAAATATTCTTAAGTGCATCACACTTTTATTTTTATTTTTTAAATAAATTAAGATTTTTACAGGATGTTTTTAAGAAGTGCAAATTCAAATTCTTCTTAATATTTATCTTTAGAACAGTCTTGAGAAAAAAATGAGAGTAAAGAACACACAAAATGTTCTTAACTTTAAAGTTAGAAAATAAGAAGTAATTGATTCTTAAGAATTTGTCTTTTTTTTAGAGAAGCAAAGGTCTGTCTCAGCGCAGATATTAAAGAGGTCTTGTGAGAGATTTCAAAGGCAAAGCTCTCTGAGAGTCGTGAGAAGTTCACTCACCTGTTTGAGGATCCAGCCGGCCATCTCGTGACTGCAGTCGAAGATGACGTGGAACTCCTTAGCTTTTTTCATCTCTTTGATCACTTTAAGCATAGCATCCTCATCCTCGGCGTCGACCTCTAGCATCCTCATCCTTCAGGCGGATGTTGTATCTGGACGGAGCTTTAATGAGCTCCTGCAGGCGGATGAGGCCTGTGGGACACAACAGAGCACTACAGCAGATCTGAATCTGACAGCACATCCCACAAACACAGCGCTCGACAACCTATGGACTCACACACAACCTCGGCACTTCGAGAAAGAAATGCATGTTTGTTTATGATGGAAAACAGATTTGAATCTGAAAAGTTGGACATCCGCAACTCTAAAATCCTCCAAGCTCATTAACACAGGACTGCCCACAAACTGACCTGACGAGACATGAGCGTTGAAAGCTGTGAATGAGACGACATGATCAGACGAGTGTGTGTAGGAGTGTGTGTGTGTGTAAGAAATGAGACAGACGGCTTGTCAGACGTAGGTGTTTTGCGATGGTTCTTCTAGATGAAGCTGTGTGGGTGAATCGCACCAAAACATCTCCATCTCCAACCCTGATCCCGGACGAGCCCCCTTTAATCAGAGATTTTTAAGTCTTGCAGCCAAAACGCCTCGTTGTACAGAACAGGATATTTTGCATAAAGCACTTTTTTTATTATTTGAATATATTTTTTAATTATTTAAATTATTTTCATGAAAATTTAGCACATTTAAACAATCAAATCTCATTGTTGTAATAATTTCTATTTAATTAATTATTTTTTTGGTAATATTTATTATATAATATTTATTTAATATTGTTACGAACACCTGCTCTCGCTCCCTTTCTCTCTTTTTAAAACTTCCCGGACGAGCCCCCGAATTAGCGAGCGACCAGGGGCTTGTAACAAATATAATTATTGACTATTTATAGAATTGAATTGATATTAATAAATATAAGTATAATTTAAATGTCATTATTTTCTCACATGCCTGTAATGAGAATCTGGGTAGAAAATGTACTTAGTTCTCATAAAATTGTAATATATAATTACTGACTATTTATATAATTAATACTAATAAATATAAGTAAAATATTTTATGTAAGATTTCTGTTTTATATAATTATTGAATATTTATATAATTAATTAATATTATTTTGCAAACATTTATTATACTTATAATACATAAGTGGCTATTTATACAATTTTAAATGAATAAAGTAATATTTATATATTATATATCAATAAACACATTGAATGTCAAACATACAATATATTAATAGATTAATGAATTAATTGCTGTGTGTGTATATATATATATATATATAATATATATATATATATATATATATATATATATATTATATATATTCTAATTAAATGAGTATCAATAAAGAGATTGAATATTTTATATATTTAAATAAGCAATTAAATAAAAGTCTGTAATATTCGTTGTTCTGCCTTTAACTTTTACAATAAGTAGTATTTTACACTATAAAACCTTTAGCACTTTACTATAGTAACAAGAAACAAGATTGAGAATCATGAGAATGCTCAAAAGAAGAACTCAAAACATAAAACATCTGGACAAATTACAGCAATGAGAAATTGAGGGAAATCAGCTTAATTATTCTGAAAATAATGTTGTCCTAAAATCCTAAAATCGGCTTAGTTTTCATAAGCAACATCCAATTTTGTTTCCGTTTTGAGGTGAAATGTGATCTAGGAATAAGATTTCATGGGATTAACTTGTGAATATTTCATCCTGTGCAATTGTCTTCACTCTCTCTCTCTCTCTCTCACTCACACCTCTCTCTCACACACACATACACACTCACTCTCTCTCTCTCTCTCTCTCTCACACACACACTCACACTCTCTCACACACTTGCACACACACACACACACAAGCACACACACACACACACTCGCGGTGCAGTAAAATCAGTGTCTCGGTGAGCATCTTGAGCAGGTCTAAAGTGATCGGATCACATGTGTGCACATGTCGCTCCGCTGGGACCGTCTCATTGCAGCAGAGCATCCTGGGATACTCAGAGGGAGGGGCTGCAGCACTTCATGTGACCTTAACAACGGGTAACTAATGGTCGCCTGGCAACCGCCTCCTCTGCTACTCGAGGGGAGATTGAGGACTTTAGGAAAAGATGCAGTAAAAAACAATACATCACACACCCAGAGACATGACACGAGTGCTTTTCTCAGATAAAAAAAACAGTCACAAAACTGATCACAAACGCATGCAGCTTTTTTTTAAATACTTTTTTTTTATACATTTTTCATGTTATTTTTAGTATTAGTAATAACTAAATAACTAACTTTAGTTTTTGTTTTTTAGTCATTTTGCTCTGTGCTTTAGTCATGTTTATTCATTTTAAATGTTTACAAATATTTCTATTTAGGTTTATTTTTATTTTAGGTTTAGTTCACTTTTAGTATTTATTTATTTCCAGTTAGTAATTTTTAGTGCTTTTAATCTGATATTTTCAGTTTTCATGTTAACTTTCATTAATTTTTTATATTTTTGCTATGTCTTAGTTTTTATTTAATATTTCTATTTAGGTTTAATTTATTTGTATTTCAGTTTAAGTATTTATTTCCAGTTAGTAATTGCATTGCTTTATACACTGTTATCGTTTTTATTAATATTTTGAATAACCTTTTAATTTTATATTTTCATGTTAGTTTTAGTTTCATATTACTATTTCCATTTTATCTTTTACAGTCTAAAAATTGTCCTGTCAAGTTTACATACAATAGTGACTGACTTTTAAGCATAAATTAATACATTTTTTGCTGCCAACAGTGGGAGCCCTGCTTGAATACCTAATTAAAACAAATGGTTCCAGCTCCCGGTTTGATTCAGTTTGTGTGATTACAGGCAAATGCTCTGAGAAAGTAATAAAATCCCTTCTATTAATTAGAATAGACTAATGAGAAAATCGCTGTGGTAAGATTCACGAGGCGTTTGGCGAGAGTGATTGAGATCTGACTCCACGGTTTAGTCTGCATCTGATCTGTTTATGTGCTCATACTAGTCAAACTGGCTAATCAATCTAATGAACTAGTCTAATTACTCACTCCAGCACATTATGATAATTTTGTTTATGCATAAAACACCCAGGTGACCTACTGGGTTGTTGACAAATGGACATGTCTGTGAACTGTTTTCTTTTTATTTATTTAACAAAATGATTTTAGGTTAAAATTTACACACACATATATATATCTATATATATATATATATATATATATATATATATATATATATATATTATATATATATATATATATATATATATATATATATAAGGTAAAGTATATTTTAAGTCCATTAACATTTTTTACCATTTTTTTTTAACTAGTCCATTTTAAATGGTCCTGTAAATATTTACATTTTGGGTTGCATTTATACAAATATTTACATTTCTGGTTTTTATTTATAAATATTACCATTTTTAGTTTTATTCATGCAAATATTTATATTGTTTTTACTGACACATTTACGTTCTTAAATATTATTTACAAATGTTTACATTTGTTTTTTTAATTTACAAATTTACACATTTTTGACTTATTTTCAAATGTTAGTTTTTATTTATAGAAATGTTTACTTTATTTACAATTAGTTACATTTTAGTTATATTTTAGTTTTTATTTATACCAATATTTACAGGTTTTTTTATTTACAAATATTTACTTTTTTATTTATGCATATATTTACATTCTGTTTTTATTTACACATTTACATTCTTGATTATTATTTACAAATGTATACGTTTTTGTTTTTATTTAAAAATATTTACGATCTTGATTATTGTTTACAAATATTTACATTTAAAAATAGTTACATTTTCAAATATTTGCATTTTGATTTTATTTATACAAATTTTTACATTTTGTTTTTATTTACAAATAGGTATTTTTATGTACATATTTGTTTTTATTTATACCAGTATTTGCTGTTTGTTTTTATTTATAAAAACTAAAACTAAAAAATATATTTCTATTTACAAATATTTACATTTTTATTTTTATTTATAAATATTTACATTCTTAATTATTTACAAATGTACATCTTGATTTTTTTTGATTAATTTTACATTTTTATTTGATATACAAATATTTACATTCTTCATTTTTATAGTTTCTGTTTTTTATTATTTTTGGTCTTGCATTGCGACAAATTAATTTCTAACAATAAAAGTAATCCAAATTTCAACTCAAACTGTCACAAAACTGATTTTAAAAAAATTATATAATAAATATATTATAAAATATTTCTGAGATGATATCCAGATGGTGTAATTATGTAATAATTTTTTTTATTAAAGAGTAGTGTGTATGCTAGTGTTCATCTGGGTCTGTGATTGGCTGATGCTCACCGGTGCTGTCGTCATACACCACCGTCACCATCCTCCACCTGAAGAAGTGCACGAGGTCCAGTATGGCCCGGCTGAGCGAAGAGAAGTCCGGATACAGACTGACGTAATATGAGTCTCTGTTATCAGACACCTGGTGCTTCCAGCGCGTCTGTATGTGAGGCACACCCAGAGCGTTCGAGATTGACTGCACCGCATTGGCTGATGAGCTGTGGGAGGGGCCGAAGATCGCTGCCACGCCCAGGGAGAGCTGCTCGCAGGCTGTGATAGGATGACAAAACAACACGGGACCAATCAAAGGCTGCTCGCCAGAAAACAGTTCAACATAAATATTAACAATCAACATTCTTGATCCTTTACATTCTTGACATTTATTTACAAATATTTATGTTCTTGACTTTTATTGAAAAATATTTACAGTACAATTTTAGTTTTTTATTTACAATTATTTACATTTTTGGTTTTTATTTACAAACAGTTACATTTTTGTTTTAAATTAAAAAAATATTTACAGGTTTTTATTTAAACAATTTTTTTCATTCTTGATTTTTGTTTACAAACATTTGCATTCTTGACTTATTTACAGATATTTAAATTTTTATTTACAAATGTAAATATTTTGGTTTTGAAATGTATACACACTTTTTGTTTTGATTTATACATTTTTATATTTTTGTTTTATTTACAAATGCTCACATATTTGTTTTTTATTTACATCCATTTACATTCTTGACATTTATTTACAAATATAATTCTTGATATTTTTTTTTTTACAAACATTTGCATTCTTGATTTATTTACAAATATTTTCATTTTTATTCACACATTTAAATATTTTGGTTATTTACAATATTTACACTTTTTATAAATATGTATATTTTTGTTTTTATTCACAAAAATTTACATATTTGTTTTTTATGTACAAACTTTGACAGTGATTTTATTCACACATTTATATTGTTTATTTTCATGTATTGTATCAAAGATTTACATTCTTGATTTTTATTTATAAATATTAATTTTCATTTTTTAATATAAAAAAGTTTATATTTTTGGTATTTATCTTTGAATATACATTTTTTATTTTATCTACTTTTTTAATTTACAAAATATTTACATTCTTGATTTTTGTTTACAAATATTTACATTTTTGTTTTTATTGACAAATATTTAAACTTATTTTTGTTTACAAATATATATATATATATAGATATATATATATATTATATATATATATATATATATATATATATATATATATTTGTATGCTTTGTAGCTCGGCAGTATAAATCACCATCCTCTCATGTTGTATTTGGCTTTGGATCAACATGATGACAATTTAATCCAGCATACTGTATGAATGATAACTGTAGGCACGTTTCTCCCTTCCTTTCATGTAATTTTTGGTAAAAGCAGCTTTTCCACAGCAGTGGAGGTCACTAATGCACGCATTGGAATCATGTGCATCTGTTTTCTGTGCTTAAATAGCATGTTCTCTGACAGCAGAAGCACCTCACATGTTATATCTCCAAATTGAGCCCAATTTCACTTTCCATTCCAGCGTAACCGTCGCGTCTGAAAGCAGCCTGAGAAAAAAGGGTCATTAAAATTACAAATTAGGCCGGTGCTGAAGCTTTGGGCTTGAAATGACAAAGCACAGGAAAATAGGGCAGCGTAGGAAAAAAAAAGAGACGGTTTTGAGAAAAGTACATAAACGTTTAAACGTGCTTGAGCTGAGAGGAACACACTTGTCTGTTTGAAGTCTGTTCACTCACCTACAAATATTTGCATTCTTGATTTATATTTTGATACATTTACATTCTTTAATTGTATTTATGAATTTTTATAGTTTGTAAATATTTACATTTTTAATATTACTTATGAATATTTGCATTCTTCATTTATATTTTGAAATTTACATAATTTTTTATTTGCAAATTTCTTAATTTTTTTGATTCAAAAAAAAAAAAATTACATTATTTATATTCACAAACAAATACATACATCTTATTATTTTTACAAAAAATATTTGCCGCCTTGGTTTGTGTTTACAAATATTTACATTCTTAATTGCTGGTTACATGAAAAACATAAAACCATGAAGGTTTAAATGCGTTGGAGGTCAAACGCTGGTGTGTTTTTGCAGCTCTCTCACCTTTCCTGGAGGCCTCGAAGCTGTCGAAGACGTTGATTCTCTGGATGTCGTAGGTGAGCGTGGTGTTAGGCAGAAGCGTTCGGTTCCTGTTGATGGTGTTCAGTGCAAATTTAAAGGCCAGCTCCTCTGGTCCGGACGGGCCGCTCTCTATCGACTCAAAAATCCCACCTGCAGACAGACAGACGGGATTCAGTTTCATCACACATGCACGCACGCACGCACACACATACACATGCAATCACATACACACACCGACATCAGACAGTGAACTCACACAACATCTGGATCCAAAACATCAAATTAACGAGGAAACTCCCCGTGCAGCGCAGCTTCAGTTAAACATCTGGAGCGGAATTCGCTTTCACTGACACCAATATATTTTACAGCATCTCCACATCATCTCTGTTATTAGAGTTAACTAAAACTACAACTGAAACCATTTAAAAAAAAATTAACTTTAACTGAAAACATAGAAAACTTTTTTATTTCAGCTTTCAACTTTTATCATTTTAATTTAAAGTTGATACTAAAATAACTAAAACCAAAATTTAAATAATAATGATTTTAAAATATATAAAATTTAAAAAGTGACAAAGTTACTTAAAACTTTAAATTTAAAATGGAAAATAGTAAAATAAAAACTGAATCAAAATATGAATAAAAAAATAAGTTTAATATCATTTTATTTTACATTCACTTTATTTTACATTTTCTAAATGAATTTTTTATAAAATGTCTAAATAGATTTTAAAAGCCTGATATGTGTTTTCATTATTTTACATCAGTATGCAGAAAACATAAATAAATGTAAAAATAACCATATACATTTAATAATTTTTAATAATATATATATATTGTCCTACTTTATTAAAGGAAAAACATGTAGAGAGTCTCAGGCAAAATGTTAGGGTTAGGGTTTTTATTAATTTTTTTGTTAAGAAGAAAACCATGCAGTATCAGTTGCATGCAAAATATTAAAGCAAATGCATAATTTTATGCTTTTGGTCATTCAAATAAATTAATAATTTGCTATATTTTATACAATGAACTGAATGTCAGTTCAGCAGACGATGTTGGATGATTTAAATCATTGGATGCAGTCTTTATATGATTTGTGTCCAGTTTGTAGCCTCTTTATGTAAAGATTTGTACAGTAGATGCTCAAATGTCCAGCATCTGGAATCTGCAGCAGGAGCTGAAGAGTCTGTTACTGCAGCCTGAGGAAATGACTGCAGAAGAGCTGACAGGAGCTAAAGAGACATGAAGCAGCACACACACACACACACACACACACAGAGCGAGAGATACGTCAGGGCGATTGAGGAGAGAAGATCCATCTTCACCCGTACTTTCATTCTCCTCCATCTCTGCAGCCACTCATACTTTTTGGTTTGTTTCTGAACATTTCAAGACATTTGCATTGCAGCAATTCCCATTTTACTGTCTATTCCATTCCATTGGATAAAAGCATCTGCTAAATGACTAAATAAATGCATTTACACATATTAACATTGTTGATTTATATTTTCTAATGTTGACCTACTGTCACCAAAATACACAAATAGATCTCATCAGGCTGAACAGCTTTCGCACTGCATGTCATTAACTTCACCCAACAGGAAGTCAGCTATTGTGGATTGTTTGAAAAACGCATGCTCTGGATTGTGATGTACTCCTCCTAGGGTTTTCATCCGATTGCCACCAACCTCGGTCAATGTGGATTTTAATCAAACATCAGCAGTTTGATGACATACTGTAATGTAACTATTAGGAGTCAAAGTGTGTGTTGTTTTCAAAGTGCTTTGAAATAAGCCTTTTATTCTTATGCAATTTGCTTCATCAAAATAATGACTAAACACATTACTGATATCTTAAATGGTGTTTAACGTCTCAAACACTAATAATATTCTTCTTTATACTCCTCCAAATGCTGTCATAAGATTTACACCAAACTTTGTCTACATCTTGCCAAAACACTGAGGGACCTAAACTGCGAACGGTTTTTGGTCGTCTCAAATAGTGTTGCCATGGTGATTTATTAAAACAATGGCAAAAAAGGAAACAGAAATTGTCTTATAGTCCATCTTTAAAGTGCATCGTCCAAATTACTAAAAACTTTTACACATTTTACACACTGATAAGCTACTACTAAATATTGTAGAAATGTCATTTTCTGTAAAGTTGCTTTGCAACGATCTGTATCTCAAAAAGCGCTATACAAATAAACTTGAATTTGATTGAACTGAATGTAGAACAAGTAATTGTGAGGAAACATGCTTAGTTTCATGAATTTTTGATGCTCTGGATAATAACAACAAATTAAAAACTATCAAACGTTTCAGCTGACAGATAAAGGCTGTAATACTAAGGTTGTCCACTAGACGGATCATAGCATAATAAATCTTTTAAGCCTGATCTTTCTCCTGTCCGTTTCCATCCATTAGAATGACAAATAAATACATAGAATCAGTTGATGTGTATTGTACTGGCAATATAGTTTTATAGAATTATTTTACAAATGTTTATAGATCTTTAAAAGTTTTAAACACCTCTCTTTGTGTGTGTGTGATATTCTAGAGTAACCCTTTCATTGCTGTGACTCAACAAACAGAAGGTTATTGTAAATGCATGTGCACTGTTTTTCTGATGATACCAGGGCTTGGGCCCATTATCACTGCTTGCAGCTATATTTAGATATTAGATTTTAATTTACAAAGATTTACATATTTATTTGTTTTTATTTTTACTTACAAATATTAGCATTTTTATTAGATTAGATTTTTTAAAATTTACAAATAGTAAAAATTTTATTTCTATTTTGCTTTTTATTGAATATATATATAAAAAAAATCCTTCACATTGGATTAAAGCATCTGCTAAATGAATGCAAAATAGCCCAAATACATGAAATAAACTGCATAAAACATCCCATTCTAAGTAATGCATGTCACATCTGACTAAATCACTGTGTGTGTGTGGATAATGGACTCAGATCATCCACGAGGGTGTGAATTATTGAAGAAATGAATTATGCAAGTGAGATACAGAGATTCGCCATCATGGGAATACCTGCTATCTGTCTCTTTATCGGCCTCCGCCCGGAGCTTGTGCATTAACTCACAAAAAATTCATAATGAAAAGCACGAGGATGAGTGCGACACAAAGCCCGCTTGTGCTCTGAGAGGATCATTATACGTTCCTGGTGAATAAGAAGTGTTAATGTGTGAACGTGAGACTGCAAACAGATCCATGTGAATGTGCTAATGACAGGTTACAGACACACACCGCGATTAGAGTCGCTGAGTAAACACTTTAACATCTCAATTATTGCTCTTAGACACAAAAACAGACCCAAAAGATGCACTAGTCATCATGCGGTGAGAGAACAGAGCTGTGAAATGAGCTCAGATCATTGAGAAACCTTGCAGCTCATACTGAGACCTTTGATTTGATTCAGTTCTGAATGAATCCATGTTTTTGAATGAATCAATGACTCGCTCATACAGAAAGCCATTTGCTGCCACAAGTGTAGTGGATAAAACACAGAGGTGATCCAGTGAGCGTTTAAAGATCTCATGTATGATCTTTCACTGGTTTTCAGTGTCACCAGTGTTTCTCTCTCATTACATCTCTGTGTGACTGAAAGTGACACCAGCAGGAAACAGATGGTGACCCGCTTCTGCTGTTCACACTGAAATACCTCTTAATCAACCCACAGAGAACACACACACACTTATATACCTGTGTGTGTGTGTATGTGTGTGTGTCAATCTGAAAGACATTTAGAGTCACACTGCAACTCAAAAAGCATCTGTACACGTATAAATGTCAGAATTTTCTTAATTAAATCACAACATATCAAATCAAGTACCACTGATTGAAAATAAAGATGCACAAACACACTTTACAATCACAACAAAAGCAAGTTTGAACTGCTGAAACACTAGAAGACACTCAGGTTTTAATGTTTCTAAAAGAAGTCTCTTTTGCTCACCAAAGCTGCATTTATTTGATAAAAAAAAATGAAAACAGTAGAAATTGTGAAATATTATCCTAACCCTAAAAATACAATAAAAACAGTTAAAATTGTTACATTTTATTGGAGTTTAAAAAAGCTGTTTTCTATGTGAATGTGTGTTAAACTGTAATTTATTTCTGTGATGTGCAGCTGTATTTTCAGCATCATTACTCCAGTCTTCAGTGTCACATGATCTTCAGAAATCATTCTAATATGATGATTTGCTGCTCAAGAAACATTTCTGATTATTATCAATGTTGAAAACAGTTGCGCTGATGAATATTTTTGTGGAAACAGTGAGGCATTGTATTTTTCAGGATTCACAGATGAATAGAAAGTTCAAAAGAACAGCATTTATTTAAAATAGAAATCATCTGTAACATTATAAATGTCTTTACTGACACTTTTGAGCAATTTAATGTAGCTTTGATTAATAAAGGTGTTAATTTCTTGCTTACCTCAAACTTTTAAATAAAATGCATCACAGTTTCCACAAAAATATTCATCAGCTCAACTGATTTCAACATTGATAATAATCAGAAATGTTTCTTGAGCAGCAGATCATCATATTAGAATGATTTCTGAAGATCATGTGACACTGAAGACTGGAGTAATGATGCTGAAAATACAGCTGCACATCACAGAAATAAATTACAGTTTAACACATATTCACATAGAAAACAGCTTTTTTAAACTGCAATAAAATGTAACAATTTTAACTGTTTTTATTGTATTTTTAATCAAATAAATGGAGCTTTGATGAGCAGAAGAGACTTCTCCAAACTTTAGTTCTCAGGAGGATAAACTCACTGCAGAAACACTATCTACTGTACGGACATTTTCCAGCTGAATTTAGTCTCTCTCTCTCTATCTGTGTAATTATGATAAAGCTGTTATCCTACTTCAGTCTTTGTGCTGCTAAAAACAGCCTCGTCGTGCCGTGAGCTGGAGATTTTATCCTCCTGCAAAGGTAAAATGTCAAGTCTTTGCTCAGGGGAAGCGGCACAAAGCAGCAGCTCTCAGATCAGTTTTCAGAGGATATTACAGTGGCGTTTCATCTGCACTTACTCCTCAGATCAGCCGAACACTGACACACAATCAGACTCCAGAAAGAGCCGAGAACAGCTTTCATCTCAAGACTGTCGAGGAGAAACTGCTGAGATGTTTGTGATGCTTTTATTTCAATCTCATGCATTATAACTCATCGGAAATTGCTTGTCCCACAGCTAGTCGCATTTGAACAATATTCATACTTTTGAACTGAATAAATGTAATTGTTTTCACAATGAAGAGATTTATGCTAATTCTAAGCCATTTGAATAAATGCATTTTAAAAAATATGATTATTTAAATATATTAAAATAGATGCATATAATAATAATAAACCATGCCACAATTTCTGAGTGCTGAAATCTGACCTGTTTTATGTATGACTGACAAATATGCACCACATTAAATTATTTTTTATATGCAATTCAAATACATAAATCTTAACTTACTATTCTAATTATTGCTGTAAATATTTTTAATGTAAATAGTTTGTAAATGTTTGTTTTTGTGTGTGTGTGTGTGTCTCATCATCTCTGTTCTGAAAACGTTCAGTGTGTGGAAATATATCGTCTTCATGAGGAGTCAGAGCAGAAATCATGCGATTTTCATTTATTTATCTATTTTTTTATGACAGTCAAACTTGACATTCAACATAGATGGGCCCTTGATTTACCCTGGACATAAATAATTTATAAAAAACAGATTAATTATTAATAAACATAAAATATAAAATCTAATCTAATTAATTAATTGTAATTTATTTCATATATATTTATCAATTGTATTATATATATATATATATATATATATATATATATATATATATATATATATATATATATATATATATATATATATATATGTAATTTTTTTATATTAATAACTATATTTTTACTATATAATTTCTTGTAAAATCAACTATATAATTGATTAGTATTATATATTTTATGTTTATAAATATAAGAAATAATTTAATACAATTTCATGTAATTTATATAATAATATCTAATTTGTATGTTACTAAATATATTTTTATTTTATAATTTATCTTTAGTATTATATAGTTTACATACAAGTTATAATTTACATTTATACTAATTTATGAGATTTAATAAAAATGATCAAATTTATATAATATCTTATTTGTGAAATTATGTAATTTATAATTGTAAAACAAATCACATTATGATTAGTATTGTGTAATATATATATATATATTAATTTATATTTATTTGTAAATATTTTGTGATAGTATTTAATGTAATATTTTATTTAATATATATAAAATGTATTCATTTAAAAAATAATTATATATGTGTGTGTGTTGGAAACAGCGGCTCAATCCATCTCTCTGACTCTGTGTGCAGCGCATGCTAATAGCTCATGGATTTCTGCTTTGTTCTTGAAAGCTCTGCTTGTATTTTTAAACTGTGAAAGGTGCAATTTGCTGCCAGAGAAAATAGTCGTGCTGTTTCTGCCGTTTGACACGGAGCTTTGAGTCGCTTTGTTCCCGTTGAAGTCTGTTTTATCACATGTTTGATCTCATCTTCATCAACACACCTGAAGATCTACAGGAGATTCTGCTTGTTTTACAGCGTCACCATGCATTGCACACACAAAACTGACTTGATTTGACATGTGATGACAATAAATGCCAAACTGCAATGAAACACATCAATAAAACCACACGAGACGAGTGCTAAGAACCAGCAGTCGTACAAAAATAACTGCAATTGATGAATCAATTCTGTTTTCTTCATGTCATTTAAAGTGTCAGCTTAATGCAGTTTTTTTTTACTTGCAATCATATATAATAAAATTATTAAAATTATGAAAAAAAATAAAAATAAATGACCCAGGTGGTTTATTTTATTGCTTAGAGAATTAATAATGTTGACATATTTAATTATTTATATAATATAATATAATATAATATAATATAATATAATATAATATAATATAATGAATGTAAAATAATGCAGTCTGAGTAAATCTGTGAAAGTTAATAATATTTGAATATTTGTTTAAATAAATAATACAGGGTTAATATCGTTAACTAAAACTATTTAAACCATTTTAGTTATTTGAAATTAAGCTGAAATAAAATAGAAATGTTAGATTAAAAAATACAATTAGAAAAATTTGAAAGTTGAAGCATTAAATTTACTAAGTGGAAAAAAATAATAAGACTGAAATAAATCAAACCTAAAAAAAATAATACAAATTATAAAAACACATAACAAAGCGACTAAAAACGTAACTGAAAATTAATATGAAAACTTGACATTTAAATGATCACAAACCCTCCTCTGATACAAACACAATGCATATAATTAAATGCTCGTTTAATTTCTAATATTGTTTTTTTAATTATTCCATTTACTATGGATTTAAATCTTATATTTATAATTTAAATGCAAATTAAATTTTTAATATTTTTATTTGTTTTTAAATTTATTTAAATGCATATATCTCATTATTTATCATTTAATTCCAATGCAATTTTAATGTCTTATATTTTTATTTTTAAGTTATTGTATCAATTATTACTGTATTTTCCTTATTGCAATAAACATTTGGAATCCACTTGCCACATTATTTTTATGTATTATTTAATTAAATGCTAATTTAATTTAAAATTATTTTTACTTATTATATTTAATAAATCTTACACATTTATTTAAATGCAAAATGCAAAAGTAAATATTTTGAACGTACAGTAAATATTAATTTAATTTTTAATTACATTTATTATTTACTTAAACGCCAATTTTAATGTCTAATTATTTTTTACTTTTTTAATTATTGATTTCTAGCTTATATTTATTATTTATTTTAAAGTATATTTAATCTTTAATTACATATAATTATTATATGTAATAATACATTTATTATTCAAATGCAGATTTAATTTCTAATTTTCATTCTTCCAATAAAGATTTAGAATCTACATGCCATGTGCATGCAAAAATAAATAAATAAATACAAAATAAAATACAGTAATAACTTTATACAGTAACTTAAAAATTAAAATATTAGCAATTAAATTTGCATTTATAATAATAAATAATGAGTGATAAAAATATTTAAATAAATGTAAAAACAAATAAATATTTGTTGAAAAAATGTATGATTGCATATCAATATACATGCATGCATATCAAGATTCAGTCACCTGGTGTAAAGCTTTAACTCACTCCTCCAGCTCCTTCATTTGTAATAAGCTCCACGATAAAAGCATCAGTTAAGTGAGTAATGAGTGATCAGTGCTGACTTGAATCTGAAGCCTGAGTGAACGAGGGATCTGTCAGTAAACGAGTGTCGTCTGATGCATATATGAGGCTGATGGATGAACAAAGATGCTGTTCACATTCACAGAGGTTCGCTCCACAGCGGATCTGTGTTTCCATAGAGGCTCACAGCGGAGTGGACGCGCATGGACTCTTAAACACACACACACACACACACACACACACACACACTTACACACACAGACACACCCACCCACACACATACAGACACACACACATAACACAGTGTTTTGAGTGTCATGAAAACAGTCTAAATCTAGTTTGAAACAATCAAGGCATGTTTTCCACACCGTTTTGCTCTAAATGAACACAATGCATGAACAGTGTAATCATATTTTTTCATATACACACTCTACAGAGTAAAAAAAGTGGAGTTTTTGCCAGTAGTTCTTGTCATCTCTGTCTGTATATGTCAAGACTTTACTAGCCATGAAGCTGATTTTTGCATTAAAAATATACTTTTGTCCTTACATCTTTGGGATTACAGAGCAGTTTTTAATTTTGTATATTTGTGTCATTTGCTGGTTTCCATCTAAATTGCGAATTTAATTTAAATTATAATTTTTAAATAATTTAATTAAATAATAAATTAATTTTCTATTTCTTTTTACTTATAACATATAATATTGATTTAAATCTTACATTCATTATTTTAAATGCAAATTTAATTTGTACTTTTTATTTATTTATTTAAATGCAGATTTTATTTCTAGTTATCTACTATTACGTTTAAATGCTATTTTAATTTCTAATAATTTTATTTTAAAGGCATTGTTGTACAATGTGTTGTTGTATTTAATGGTAATTAACTGTATAATTATTATTTATTATATATTTACATCTTACATTTATTATTTATGTTTTTTATTTATTTTAAAATGTATTTACATGCATTTTTAATTTCTATTTATTATTATATTTAAATGCATATTATGAAGTTATTTTTGTATAAATTATTACTGTATTATGGTAAAACAATGCTAATTTAATGTATTTTTTATTTATCATATTATTTATTTTAAATAAATATAATTTGTATCTTTCTTAAATTTATTTAAATACACTGAAATTCTAATTGTTATTTATTAAAATGAAATGCAAATAAAATTTCTAATACTTTTACTTTAAAGTAATTATTGCATAAATCGTTACTGTGTTGTTATATAAATTATCACAGAATTCTTGCAATACACATTTTGAATGTACTTGCCATGTGCATGCCATGAAAAAAGCTCTTAACCAAAACACTGTGCATGACTTTGTATGTTCAAAAAATAACAAAAGTAACAAAAGAAATCACAACAAATCTGGATTTTCGACATGACTAACACTAAATAAAGTGTCAGTGATCTCAAAATGGACACTATATCCATCTGTGACTAGTAGTTTTGGTAATGTTGTGAAGTATTTGTGTTTGTTAAGATGTGTTTGACAACATCAAACCTGCTGATTATTGATCTTCACACAGATGTGATTCCGCGAGGCCTGATGGCAGAGACTGTGATATCACACACACACACACACACACACAAGTGATGCATCACACACATGAATGAATCAATCGCGGTGACTCGATAAATAATCGATCAGCTCTCACCGAATCTGAGCACGTGCGGCATCCCGCTCGAACCGGCGACGAACATCAGCGCCGTCAGTCTGATCACGAGCCCCGGTAACCGGAGGACAGCTCCGCTCCTCACCACCACCCCCATCATCATCATCATCATCCTCATCATCATCATCATCCCCGGCTTCACAAACACGGCTGACGCGTCCGTGCGCGTGACACCATCACGGCATGACCGTCCGCGGTCCGCGCGCGACTCTCCGGTTCACGGATCCGTGTGTGTGCGCGTGGAGACGAGCGGGAAATCCGCGCATGAGCGGCGGTACTGCACTGCCGCACCGAATCTAACGGGCATCTCACGGAGACTGGGAGTCTGCGCGCGCGCAGGCGGGGGCGCGTTCATTCAGACGAGCGCGTCACGCACCTGATCGAACGCGTCTGGCTGACCCAGAATACCGCTGCGCTGAACAAAAGTGCCCACAAGAAGTCATAGGGCTGTTCGGGGCACGTTACCATGGTGATTTGATTGGTGGTGTACCATGGTAATCCAGTGGTATGTTGTTGGTGTGAGGTACCATGCAGATTGCGCAGGTCGCAGCTGTGATTCAGCACCATGGACAGAGACACACCGCTCTGTTTTTCATCTTCCACTTTATTTATTGATCATCACATGACCTCAGCAATCTATTTTTCACGAGGTGTCACTAGAAAGACGCCATGAACTCA
>NC_056575.1:1151256-1181256 GCF_018340385.1 Cyprinus carpio
ACACTGATTCATATTCAATCAATACAAATGACTTTCTTTATGGATAAGTAATTGATTCATTCATTCAACTGATTAGTTTAACTGTATTGATTCATTTGGGAATGATACAAATGTCTGTCTTTTATGAATTAGTAATTTAATCATTCAAACAACCGATTCATGTAGCGTCACTGATTCATTTGGGAATGATACAAATTACTGTCTTTATGAATGAGTCAATGAATCGTTCATTAAACCAGCTTATTCAGCTACATCGATTCATTTAGGAACAATACCAATGACTGTCTTTATGAATGAGTCATTGAATCATTAATTCAACTGATTCATTCAGCTACACTGATTCATTTTCAAACAATACAAATGACTTTATGGATGAGTCATTGAATCATTCATTCAGCTGATTAATTCAGCTACACTGATTCATTTAAGAACCATACAAAGGACTGTCTTTATGAATGAGTCATTGAATTATTCATTTAACCGTTTTGTTCACAAACACAGATTTAATCTGTCACTTGTTCTGGTTTCTGTAGTCTTTATCCGAGCAAACTGTTTTTCCTGTATAGCTCAGGCATCTTAATTTCTAAATAATATTTTTTTTTAAACATCAACTTTGCCTCAGATGATATATTACTTCAGAAGAAATAAAAATAGGCACAAGTGAGTCAATAGTTGTCATGCGGTACCAGTATAGAGCTAATAATTAATGCGGATTATTTGGATGGAGTAAACTTTAATGAGAAATGTTTGAGTTCATATTGAGATCTCTGACTTTTCGTCTTTAAGAGGAGACTTCAGCAACGGTCTCCATTTGATTCATTTGCAATTACACTTTTAAAGAGATCTGTTGTGTGATTTGCGGGACTTCTTCACTGTCCTGCTCTTCTTCTCCATGTTTCTCAGGGTGATGACAGTGATGCGGATGCCATGGTAACAGGACACTAATGCGGTGAGAGCGAGAGAATGACACACAAACACCAGTCTCAGCGTGTCTGTCCTTTAACGAAGCTCTCGTTAGCGTCCTGCTCAAACAGCTAATTACACTGTAACAGAAGCAAACACGGCATAAAGCCTGCAGACACCGTACACAACATGCCACCATACAATAACTCAACAAACATACTCTTATACACATACAGTTATGCACATATTGGATCAAATAAGCCATTTTTATTGTATATTTATAATCAACACTTCTCTCAGCTCGCTGATGCATTGCCTTCTCCATGAAGGATATATATAACGCTGGCTTAGAATTTAGCCAAACCATTGCTGCATGCTTTTAATCATCAGGAGTGTGACTATGATGTCTTCAAATGTTGTCTATGTAGGCAGCTCACTAGGTTTTGGGACAGATCTAGTATCAGTCACCTGAGTGCACCAGCAGATGTGAATATCTCATGTGTGGTCGCTAAGACCTCTGTTCTCTGGAGGAAATGATTCATTTAA
Source organism: Cyprinus carpio (assembly GCF_018340385.1). NCBI lineage: Eukaryota > Metazoa > Chordata > Actinopteri > Cypriniformes > Cyprinidae > Cyprinus > Cyprinus carpio. The sequence goes on from NC_056575.1 coordinate 1,152,706, forward strand.
TACCAAAAAACAGCCACGGTGCTCCGATCGCACACCTGCGCCACCGAGAGCGAGCGTAAGATGAGAAAACAGACGAGTTTCAGCTCCTTCCCTTTGAGTCAATGGCTATAATTCATCAATTAAGAGCTCTAGTTCTGCTTTTAGCATCAAAAGACTCAGATCTAATTAATGAATTAAATATGCATTAAAAAACGTTTCTCTAGCAGAGATCATGAGTTAACATCAAAGTAGAAAATCACAGATCTGTTTCATATCTTGAGTGTTTAAACTCATAATTGTGGGAAAAAAGTCTGAATTGTGAGATTTAAAGTCTCAAATTACAACATTAGAACAGAAGTTGAAATGGTTTAAATACTAATACTGTTGCAAATATTCTAAATCATCAAATGTTAACCATTAAAACCATTACCAAATGGTTTCCAGTAGCAGTGTTGCCAAGTTCACGGTGACAAGTGCTTCTTGTAAACTGTTGCTGTACAGGTTTGCAGTTTAAAGATTTGATTGCATTTACTGTAACTGACTGAAGTGTTTTACATTCTACAGATGATAAAACTCTGCTAAGAGCTCATTTAATGAAAAAAACTGTGTACTTCTAGTGATTTTCTAGCTAAAATTGTAACACGGAACAGTGATTGTAAAATGTGTGTTTTAGGTATGGAGTGGTATATGCTGAGTTTTGATATCGGGCGGATTTTGATTGACCTTTGGGCTGTTTTTTTTTTTTTTTTTTTTTTTTTTTACATAGACCTGGCAACCCTGTCCATTCGTGCGTTTCAGGCCATATCCCATTAGGATTCAGTGGTTTTAACAATAGAAGGCAACAAATTACCAGTAGTGACCCACAAGGAACCAGTACTATTCCCTTTATAACTATTAAAACCATTACTTATTCTCAGTGGGGGGTTCTATTGGTTGTTTTTCAGCTGGCTTCTAATAGCACCATCCCCAACAAGAATGTTTTTCTTTCATAACTCTTCATTTCTGTATTTTTCTCATCAACTTTCATAACCACTGCTAGATAGAGACTTTGATGGATTTAATTCAATCAGGTCAGTGGTCATGAAATTTGGATATTGTACAGATGAGAAAACATAAACAATCACAGGTCTCTTTAATATCTCTATTCTGTCTCCCGTGGCAACAGGAACAAACAATTCAATAAATAGTTACATTGTTAATATATTGTTGCCAAGCAATGCAGCAACTAAACTGAACTCGCGGCCTAGCGCAGATGAGCTACAGGACCTCGGTGAGCACACCCTAGCGATTTAATCAGTAACTGAGATCTGCATTAAGTTGTGTGAGCTCTGAAAGAGCTACCTCTGAGCAATGAAGCGTTCCCTGCTGGAGTCAAGAGTGAGAACGATCAGAACAGCTCGTTAGCGACTGAGGCGCTTCGCACGGCACCACCAACCCTCTGTATTCCATCGCTTTCTGTGTGTCTCAGTCTTAAGGACGCCTGAATGTGTTTACAAGATCGTTTCTGAGCGTCATCTGCAAAACGCATCCGTTCCGAGCCTCTTATAAACACACCGCAATAAAGGCGCGTGATGATAGAACGCGTATAAAGCTCTTAATGTTCCCACTGTCATATGTTACACGACTTAATGAAAATGCCATATCTGCAGTACTCACACACTCAAAACCACAGAAGAAAGCTCCCTGAGGGCTTATAGCAGCAATTACGATTTTCATAAACCCTTTTGTGAGAGAAAAGCTCTTTGCATTGTATCTGAAGGCCAAAAAACGAGTGCGAGGATTAATAAACAGAAGCGAGAACCTTCACATTTCACAGACGTCAGAGAAATCTGGAGGAAACACAACACAAACAGTGATCTAGGAAATTAGCGGGCTGTGTTCTGTAATTAGATTCACATTTATGTTTATTGATTTGACAGATGCTTCATTCGCAGGTAAACACGCACTTACTCAATTTTAGTAAACAACCTTGTAAACCCAGACAGCAGGGGTGCATCTGCAAGAGCGATCGCGAAAGCATCTGCTGTGTACAAACATCTGACAGAATTCTTTAAGATGTCAGTTTTACATGCATTCTAAATCATAAAGACATCTTTTAAACGTCTATTTGACATCTGATAGGAGACGTCCTATAGACGTATTGCAGATTAGCAAACACTCTAAAAAATACGTCTTGCAGATGTAATGCAGACGTCAAATAGACGTCTCTGAGATATAGGTGAGCTATCGGGGATGTTATGGATGGAAGTGCAGAGCTTTTCATTTTTCTACAATAATTTGTATTATATATATATAGTTTTTATATCGTGACGTTTTATTTATTTGTATTTTATATTATTATTTATATTTTTTATTAATATTTCATATTATTGTTTTATTTATGTTTTGTTTTTGAGTTATTTATTTACATTTTATTTGTTTGTGTTTTCATTATTTTCTTGCAGTTTAGTTGACCGTCTGATGCGGTAAAAGAAACATGACTTTCTGATCAATTTAACACAGTTCCACCTTCACAAGAAACACATTTCCCTTTTCTTATGTGCATACTACGGACAGCTCAAGGACACGCGTGTGCCGTATGACCGCGCGCGCTCGTGTGTGTGTTTTGAGGAGTGTGTATGAATGCAGAGTGTGAGATAATAACTGAGGTAGAGGAGCTCAGAACACAGCAGGAGGAAGAAACACAAGCTCACGGTGACCTGCTTAACACAGAGCAACACTATCAGCCTCTCGCTGTAAGCGCTCGCAGTTCACACCGACAACAGCGTATCATTCATTACTGAGAGAGAGAGAACGTCTGAGTATAAAGACACTCGTGCTGAGATTGTTAAATCATTGATAAAATGAGAACAGAAGTTAATTAAATCAGCTGAATAAGAGACTCCAGTGCTGCTGCATCTCAAATAGTGTGCAGTATGTTTGAACCATAGATATGGAGTGGAAACAGTATCAAATCCTCCCACAAATGCACGTGAGAGATCCACACATGCGCACAAATGCAAGTGCATTAATTAATTCTTTGCTCACAGAATGACCCTCAGATAATATATCTGTACCTGTTATTTCATGCACAACAAATTGAATCCTTTGCATTAGTGTTCTGCTATAAGAATGTCCATAAATGCACGCTTTTGTATTTGCGATTCTTTAGAGACGCGTGTATCTTTTTCTTCAATGTCTTATGTGCACAAAATGTAAAATTTTATTATGGTGCTAGTATCACGTTTCCGTAGTGCCGTGGTCTGCATTCATTGTGATTATACCGTGTTGCTCTTAGTGACAAGAGTTTGATATGAACGAGCTTGTTTTGCTTCTTTACATATAGGCTATACTTGCTGTATCCCTAGAGCACAATATTGGTAAGTTTATCATAATGCATAATAATTGATATTCTTATTGTTGTACTGCATCTCAGGTCATTTTATTTAAAGATTACTTCAAGTAACAAAGACTTTTTTATGGTTTTGGTTTTAGTTAATAATAACCCTGGTGTGCATTAAGTATGTATCTGATGGTAATTTAATTTAGTTTGTTTTACATTCATTTTGTGTGTTTAGAAGTCAACAGCTGGTTATAGCAGCAGTGTTTTAGTTGCTGGTAGTGAATGTGTGAGTGTATTAAGTGTATTTGAGAGAAGGATGCAGTGCTGCTGATGGCACAGACTCTAATTATTTGCCCCTTGAAGAGTGTGACTCCATTTCATTGGCAGCAATGGCCCTGTGCTGTCATTCATTAGTGATACAATGTGCCTGTGCCCACAGCGGAGCTGACATAACACACACACACACACACACACACACACACATCTCCAGGACAGAGATGACAAGCAGACCTACAGTCATTCATCATCCTGCGCTCTATTCGTTTATCTGGATCTCTCTCTTTCTCTGTAAAGCTGCTGACTTTGAATATTCAACCACACACACACACACACACACACACACACACACATGCATGATCACACACACAGTGCAAATTAAGACACACGAAACTGATGCAAAGTGATGCATACTGCATGGAAATCTCATCTGCAGAGGAAGCGCTGTGACCTACTGACCTTTAACCAGAGGTCAAAGGTCAGATGACTCTCTGTCCACACACTGAATGCGATATTAGTGCACTGCTGACAGCATATTCTCAAGTACACACTGTTCACTGCCTTCTTTTTTTGGAAGTAGTATGTGATGCAGTATACAACAGTAAGCATTGGTGAGCAGCGTCCGGTGGTTATTCAAGAAAAATTGCATTATTTTGCATTTTAATACAGATTTGTGTAATTCTGGGTCTCAGGAATCATTTTCACGAACAAATTGAGATTCATTAATAACTTTCATACTAAATGTTGAAATACTGAAAACCATTTGTGCCATGGACAATATATATATATTTCACTTTTTATTTCACAATTCAGACAATGCAAGATTATATCTCAGATTTTAGTTTGTATCTTGAAATTGAATTTTTTTTTTTTCAGTTTGAACTGGCTTTGATTACTCCAGATTTATTAATATTAGAATGACGTTAAGTCTGTACGTACATGTTGTGAACTAGATGGAAATTTACTGACGTTTTCCCATGAATAATCTACACAATATTAGTGAGTGAGACACTGTCTTTCTCTTGTCTGATCAAATAATTAGTCAATCAATCGATCAGTTCTGACTTCCATTCAGTTCCACGTTTGAAATGGATATGCAGTTGAGAGATTGAGAGAAACTCTCTCTCATATTAATGTTGTATTTTATCGAGTGATGCTTTGATCTGTTTATTTGATTAATTATGAGGACCATCTCTCTCTCTGGACGTGACAGACTGAGACAGAGAGACAGTTGGGGATTTTTTGCAGGTGTTCCTTCACTCAACATCCATTTCTCATCTTGACGAGCAATCAATCAAATCTGGCCTCTCTCCACAAATGGACAGCTGTTACCACGGAAACCCCGGCAGCGCGACACCCAATCAGAGCGAGAAAACAATGATCTGTGCTGCGGCTTCCTTCACGACTGATAATTCACAGGAACACAGAGAATCCTGTCATGGTTTACTCACACTCATGATTCAGTTTATAAAGACCACAATAAAGACGTGATGTCAGGTGATTTAAAAGACCATGCAACAAGTCAAGTCACTATTTATGAACCCTAATGACTCAGTGATGGAGAAATGACTGAAATCACGTCTGTTCCTCACATTAAACTACCTTATGATGTCCAGCGAACAGAAAACTTCCGAGAACATTGCACTAATATTCCCAGAATGTCCAGTTTTTTTAAATGTTTTAGAAACTTTTTTTTTAATTGGTAATGCAGACGTTAAGGAAACGTTCCGTTTGATCATTTTGAAACATTATGGGAATGTTACATTTGAATGTTTTCTGAAACAAGTAGCAACATTTCAGAAACGTTACATGAACAACCAACGGAGGCATTTCAGGGAAAAAAATAAATAAATTCCATGAACAATGTACAGATAATGTCTTTGTTCGTTTTGAGAAGATTATTAAATATTCCGCCCAGTGAACTAAAAACTAGGGCTGTCAATTGATTAAAATATTTAATCGCGATTAATCGCATCATTGTCATGAGTTAACTTAATCGCACATTTTTATCTGTCCTAAATGTACCTTAAATTAATACCTTTTAAATTAACATGGGCATGGACAAATATGGATGCTTGCCAATTACATTTACATTTGCAAATATTATGCAAATGTATGTTTATTATTAGTGAATCCATAAAATACAGAATACAGGCTTTCACAAACACAAAAGTTTTTTAAACCATTTTTAAGAAACTGAATCAAGTATCAATCATTATATTAACTGAAACAATTATTCTCAATTATAAATTATTTTTATAATTTATTATCTTCTTATCGATCTACCAGTTCACATTTACAACTGTGTGTTTGCTATATAAAAACAATGGTGGATGTTAACATTGGTCTGAATAAAAACAGCAGACAGGTTTATTGAAAATGCAGATTCATTCTCTGCCAGCAGGTGGTGCTGTTGGACTTTGAAACATGCAGTGCTCATATTTATTTAATAAAATCATAGCCTTTTGAAGTTTAATCACATTTAGCCATATTGCACCACAAAAAAATCAAAGAAATCAATTAATCAATTAAAAGATTTGTGCTCATGTTGCAAAAAAAAAAACTAAACATCAAAAATTTTAAATCAAACAATCATTATTTTTCTCACAATTGCATGTTTATGTCCCACAATTCACAGTTTCCTTCAAACAGTTATCTTTTGTTCCTAATTTGAAGTTTCCACAAACGCACTGACACAGTTTCCTTCAAACAGTTATCTTTTGTTCCTAATTTGAAGTTTTCTTTGCATAATCCTGACTTTTTTGCTGAATTCTGAGTTTTTTTACCATCACCACAAAAGTAAATTAAATAAAAATTGTCAGATAAAAAAAAAAAAAAATTAAATATAAAAAAAAAACATCAAAATAATTATAAGACAAAAAACATAATTTTTCTTTTAATAAGCTTCCATACACGACGGAGAATGTAATAAATTAGTTTTTATGCATTAATATTAATAACTATGAAATTATTTAACCACTAATCAAATTAAAAAAATGTAATGGTTTGGTGCATTGATGCTAAACATCTGGCTTTGTGTGTGTGAGTGTGTTGTGAGTGTGCACGTGTGTGCGTGACTGTGTGTGTTGTTGTGTGTGTGTTTGTGTGTGTGTGTGTGTGTGTGTGTGTGCAGTAGAGGTGTGTTTCTTGTGTGTGTGTGTGTGTGGTGTGTGTGTGCTGTGTGTGTGCGTGTGTGAGTGAGTGTGTGTTTGCTTGTGTGTGTGTGTGTGTGTGTGTGTGTGTGTGTGGAGACGTGTGTGTGTGTGTAATTGTGTGTGTGTGTGTGTGTGTGTGTGTGTGTGTTGTGTGTATGTTGTGTTGTGTGTGTCCTGTGGTTTGTGTGTTAACGTGTTTGGAATCCCCGAGTGTGTGCGTCTCTGTGTGTGGTGGTGTGTTGTGGTGTGTGTGTTCAAGGTGTGCCGGTGGTGCTGGTGTGTGTGTGTGAGTGTGGGTGTTATGTGTGAGTGTGTGGCCAGTGTTGATGTGTGTGCAGATGTGTAATTCGTGTTTGCTGTGTGTGGTGTGTGTGCATGAGTGTGTGCATGCCTGTGTTGTGTGCGTGTGTGTAGTGTGACAGACAAATAAAATAAATCATGACTTGTGTGTGTGTGTGAGTGCAAATTTGCTTGTGTGTGTGTGTGTGTGTGTGTGTGCTCTTGGGGTTGAGAGAGAGAGACAGTGAGTACAGTGAGGTGTGTGTTGTGTGTGTGTGTTTTTTGGTGTGTGTGTGTGTGTGGTTGTGGAGAGAGAGATAAGAGTGAGTGGTGTGTGTGTAAATGTAATGTGTGTGTGGTAATGTGAGTATGTGTGTGTGTTTTTAGCAACTGTTTCATGAGTTTGTGTAATCAGTTAAAGATTGTGCTCGTGTTGATGCTGATAAACGTTTGTTTTCATGGGGGGTCGCGAAGGCCGCGCTATTTATCCTCCGGCCGGTTCATCGAAGTCTCCATTCGCGCTATAAAGTAACTCGGGAATTGCAACCGGTTATCGCTGACAATTCTTCGATTTTTGACATCGGGCTCCTCCGGTTTGCCTGTCTGCCTAAAACCCACACTGGCACACAAAATAGTCATCAGTTAAATGATCTTTTAAACTGCGCAAAAGAGCCTTTTCTTTGCTTTATATGTCTCTCAAACTTTATTCTTATGCAAATTCTTTGTTTTTTTGTGGGTCCTCTAGTGGCTTACCACAAAAGACAAATATAATAAAACATTGTCAGATTTTTTTCCTCAGAAGTGTGAGATAAAAAAAAAAGAAAATTAATTGTGAGACAAACATCAGAATTGTGAGATGTTGCAATATTTTTTTTTTCCCTTTTAATACAGCTAAAATACATGACAGAGAATGTAATACATTTGTTTTTAATGCATTAAGGTTAATAACTATGAAAAATAAGAGAGATTGTGTGTGCTGTTGTGTGTGTGTGTAATGTGTGGTGTGTGAGGCCGCGCTTATCTCCGGCCGGTTCTCGGAGTGTGTGTGACAGTTATAAATGGACGCGTGTGATGCTGATGGACGCGCTTATCTCGCCAAGTCCTCGCATATCTCCTGCCGCTCCTAGTAGTATGTAAAACGGCGTAAAAAGCTCCGGTTTCCTCCTGTCTGCCTAAAACCTCCTCTCTCCCCAAAACCCTCCTGTCTGCCTAAAACACACACTGGCACAAAATAGTCATCAGGAAAATAATGAGCTTTAACTGCGCAAAAGAGCCTCTGTCTTTATATGTCTCTCAAACTTTATTATTAGAGCAAATGAAAGAGCCACAATTACACCCTCAATGATTATAATGAAGCCGATCTGAATGTACAGACAGCAGACATAAATGTGTCGTTTCAGTCCCACAGGTGTGGTTAGTTCACGCTTCGAAATGCTGCGTTTGCAGTTAAAACAGTTGTGGTTAGTTCACGTGTCATACTAAAAGTCCTGAAAATACTACACCGCAAAAAACCTACTTTTAAAGGAGGGAAATCTCCCCCCCCCCGCTTTATGCGGTAAAAATAATAAATAAAACTAAACAATTAAACATCCAAAAACTACATAATCAAAAAACACATAAAAACATCAAAATACACAACAATAAAAAAAAAATAAAATCAAACGCTTGGATTATTGTAATGCATTAAAGAATGATCCTGAAGAAGTTATATTCTCACGCTTGGATTATTGTAATGCTTTACATGCAAGGGTTTGTCAGTCGCCTCTGTCGAGGTCACAATTAGTTCAAAATGCTGAGTCCAGACTGCTGACAAATAAAACTCAAGGTTCCACGCACACGTCTGAAGTGTAGAGGTGATCGAGCAGGTTCAGTTGTGGCCCCTAGGTCTTCCTTTCTCTGCAGATGCTCAGTTCACGTCTTAAGACTCATTTGTACTCACAGGTGTTTGATGTGTAGTTTTACAGGAATTTACTTATGCGTTTTAATTAATTGCTATTATTGTTTTTGATTTTCTTGTACAGCACTTTGGTATAGCCTACTTTCGTGGTTTTTAAGGTGCTTTGTAAATAAATGATTGATTTAAATGATTGAATCATTAAACTGAGTAATGCAGAGTATGCTAAGCATGCATGGAATACATGCTGAATCATTAAAGTTTAGAAACAAAATAACTTAAATTATATTTTGAGCACTCAAACCGGAAGTGTGCCGAAGTGTGCGTGAACCCGCCCAGTGGTTGTTGTGTGTGTGTGTGTGTGTGTGTGTGTGTGTGTGTGTCCGCTAGAGGGCGCCGCTGCTCCATGATTCACAAAAATCATCATCTTTAAAATCATCCTCATAAAAAAAAAAGCTCTGAACTACCAGAAACGCCTGAGAATGAGTTCAGATCATTGATCTGTGAATATTTCTGCCTCCGCAGGCCTTTAACCTCACAAGCAGCCTTTATCCCTCTCTGATGTGTCTTATGAGAGAGGAAATTCTCCTCTTTTTTTGCTGTTTTTTTTTTTCCCCAGCCTGTGCTGCAAGCATCATCTTGTGTCTCTGTTAATGAGTCTCCTCTATGCCGGGCCACTCGCTCCGCATCACCAATCATCTGGGGCTCAAACAGGAAATGGCTGTGCGCTGTGACTTCCTGTGGAGCATGCCCTGTGATGACCTCCTGATAAACACGCTCAGGATGATTTCAATTCACACCTTCAGACTCACTAATGGAGGAGATGCAGGAAGACTCTTTCTCTCACACATCCACACACACACACAAAAAAAAACACACAAACTTACAAAAAAAAAAAAACACCAAAAGAACAGCATTTATTTAAAATAGAAATCTTTTCATCATATATTAAAAAACAGAAAAAAATTCTTAATATCATAAAAAACCTTTCAAAATTCTTTATTTCAGTACATTTTCTTTCTTCTTTTTTTAAGAAATTAATACTTAAATTGATCAAGGACGCGTTAAAATGCTCAAAAGTGAGCAAAGACATTTATAATGTCACAAAAGGTTTTTATTTTTAATAAATGCTGTTCTTTTGAACTTTCTATTCATCTGTGAATCCTGAAAAATCAAATGCATCACAGTTTCCACAAAAATATTAAAGTTTTCAACATTGATAATAATCAGAAATGTTTCTTGAGCAGTAAATCATCATATTAGTATGCTTTCTGAAGATCATGTGACACTGAAGACTGGAGTAATGATGCTGAAAATACAGCTGCACATCACAGAAATAAATTACACTTTAACACACATTCACATAGAAAACTGATATTTTAAATGGTAATAATATTTCACAATTTTACTGTTTTTTAAACAGACTACAAATCTCACTGATAACTTATACATATGATATACAATAATAACCATCTTTTTTTTTAATTACTAAAAACGTGTAACATCTACACACACACAATTATTTAAATAACTGTAATAAAAGCAATTATCCAGAACCTTTTGAGACACCTTAGTTTACTCATTTCCAACCACTAAAAGAAACATATTTTGTAATGTGCTTTCCTCATGCAAAGCAACACAACACATTTCACAAAACAATTTTTATTTGTAATGTGCCTTTTGTGTTGTTCTCAAAGCAAAACACGTTTAAATTTCAACAAAGAAAAATAATACATGCCCATGCCAGAAACTCCACCCACACAGTCTCCAAACATCCAATCACACGACCCCAGTGCTGTGATTGACAGCACCTGCAGATTCTGAAATGAACCAATCACAAACTGCAGAGATGATAAACACATGAACAGCTGCCAGCAGACAAACACAATTCAGAGAGCAACTCCTTAAAGTTCAGTGAGTCTGAGATCCTGTCATGCTTTATAACATTCTGACACCTGATCAAACCGAAACAACCCGTCCACAAGCCCAAACTACTGAGCCACGAAGAGAAGCCAACACTGTGAGGAATCTTTTGTAAATGTATATTGCATTAAAGACGCTCAGTACAGAGTTTTGTTGTCGTAAATCTGAAGCTCTCCAATAAACCCGTGACTTCATCCTGGAGAAAGTCCTGAAAATGAGTTTTGCTTAAACTGTGCTTCTTCAGATCTTTGGAGAGACCAAATCCAGCTTTTCACATCAGTAACATTTCACATTCGCTTTCTGTCTGCCAGATCGGCCTTGAAGTCGAGTTTCTCTTTAATCGTCTGCACGGCTCTCATTTCACTCTCAAAGCCTCTGAAATCCAGCTTCACGGGAAACGCGACGCTCGTGTCACCGCGCCTCTTAGTTTGCCACAAATCAATCTCTCTCTCTCTCTCTCTCTCTCTCTCTCTCTCTCTCTCTCTGTGGATCCGTCTGTGGGTCGGGTTCTGGTCAGCAATGAAAACGTTAATGGTCAGTGTGCGTTAAACCATGGTAACGGTGAGATCTGCAGCCTTAGCGACTATGTTTTGAACATCAAAGTCCCCGGCTGTGATGCTGTCAGGAGACCGGGGCTAGTTGTCACACTCGTTTTTTTTTTTTTTTTTTTTTTTTATTAATTATTTTTAACAGCAGTAAAGAGGTTAATGTGTTTGAAGGTCAGGAGAGAGTGGGGCAAGTTGTCACAATAAACAACTTAAACCATCAAAAAAAAATACTTCATTAATAACATTTTTTGCAAGTGGGGCAAGTTGTCACAATATACAGTGTAAATTGTCATGAATGGAGCCTGCATTATTGACTTTTCCCAGCTAACAAAAATATGTTTTTAAGAACATTTTGCTAACCCATATAGCACAGGTACGTAAAGATCTCTTCAAATGGAAAGCATCTGCTGTGTACAAACACCTGACAGACGTCTATAAGATGTCAGATTTACATTAATTCTAAATCTTAAAGACATCTTCTAAACGTCTATTTGACCTCTGATAGGAAATGTATTACAGATGAGCAAACTCTCTCTAAAAAAAACACGTCTTGCAGATGTTAATGTGATGTCAGATGTGCGTGTGCATTCTGAACATCTGAACTAATACATTTTAAACGTTTTCGTGTTTATGTGAACTTTAAGTGAACGGCTCATTTTATTTGGCAAACGTTATAAGAATGTTACTTTTATGATGTTATCTGAACATCAACAAAAAAGCAACAAAAATTAAAAATCAACTATAACTACCTCCAACTAAAACGTTTCAAAAAATTTCAATGAATGATAACTTTTAAAGACCAGATAACTTAAACATAGGCCTACTAGAAAAATGACTGTGCATAACGTTGAGAAAACATTAGATGGGTTTATTTATTTATTTATTAACAGATTAAATAAAAAAACCTACAAAATAACTGACATTAAGATTTTAGATTGGAGGATTTTACCAAAATATTTTAATAAGGATTAGAAACCAGCTAGAAATGCATGCAAAACCTATTAGCAAAAACAGCCCTGATTGCACACGCACATCTCAGAGACGTCTATTTGACGTCGCATTAACATCTGCAAGACGTATTTTTTAGAGCGTTTGCTCATCTGCAATACATCTAGAGTTTGTTTCATATCAGATGTCAAATAGACGTTTGGAAGATGTCTCTATGATTTAGAATGCATGTAAAACTGACATCATCTTGTGACGTCTGTCAGATGTTTGTACACAGCAGATGCTTTCCAGATCTTTAAAAGACCTCTTACAGACATACGTGTGCTGTCTGGGAAATGGGAACTCTAGTATTTTTGCACATTCAGAACATCTCAGATCGAGTGTCTGTGTTAAGTTCACTCGAACTGCTCTGAAATCAGCAGGAACGCTTTATTAAGCGCCGACTCTGGGGCGCGTTCTGGGGGTGCGCGTCCAAAGCTAATGACACGAGCGTATGCGCGACCGCGCTCCCATCAAACACACACAGATTAATGTGATGATTAATATGATCGGCAGATTATGAGCTGTTTCCACATCTTCACAATCTCTCTTTTCAAACACGCCTGTAATGTGTGCGAAACACCCCTAATAAACGAGTCACAGACACATTTAGTTGCAATTACCACGAATTATTATTATTACAAAGTAATTTAATTAGGCCTATATATAGGCTATATAATAATGTTTTGCCGAAACATACGTTATCCGTATTAATTATTAACAGCCTATAATTATATAATTATATCAGCAAGCGGTCATTTAATTAACTATAGGCTAGTTAGTTTAGATACTAATAATAGGAATGGCCAAAATAAATAAATAAATAGCATAATTAGTAATGATAATAAAACGAGCGTTATATTTATAGGCTATAGTAGTTAATATATTCTTGTTTATTTTATTAGTATTGATTTATTCACGTCCAGGTGTCAGATTATACTTTCCAAAAATATCACAATCATTTCCTCTGTGCAAACAGCTCTGAGAAGAATTTTGTCATGCACGTCCAGGAAAAGAGAGAGAGAGAGAGACAGAGAGAGAAGCCTGATGTTTTCTTGCAAAAGTAAAAGTGTGAGCGCGCGCGTGATCTGGAGCTGCTGTGCGTGATTTCTCTCTCTCTCTCTCTCTCTCTCTCTCTCTCTCTCTCTTTCTCTCTCTCGATTAATTTCTACAGCCTCAAAAAAAAAGTAAACTGCGCTTTGAGTCCAAAATCTCCATTTATAACATCTTAAGAACACCTTCTTCTCCTCTTTAGTTTTTTTAATCAATTATTTGTGCATTCTGCACTCAGATCAGAACAATATCTGAAAAAAAATTAATGAACTGCACGATGCTCTCTGTATTTCGAAGATTTTCGAATGTTAGTGCTGATGCTCCTTTTCATGACACTAGAAGAAAATACAATTGTGGCAAATAAATTTTGCTATCTGTATCTAAACTGGCGAGCTATAATCTATACATAAACATCAATTATCTATGAAAGGTATATTAAAAAGTCCATAAAAAATTAACGCGAGATGTGCGAGACTTCCAGTGTAGGCTTCTAGTTATTTTCCCTGCACAAAACAGTCTGCTGTGCTGCTTACAAACTGGTATTTGCTACCATATAATTGTAAATATTTATCGCAATAATCATAAACACTAGTTTGTAGGGCAAATAGATTTACGGTGCATTTTGTTATTCTAGTTAGCGGCTAATGAACCGGAAGTCTCGCACATTCAAAGAAAACAGCTTCAGCATCTCGAAATGAGCTCCATTCGATGAGGAATCGGTGTGTATTAAAGACTTTAATGTGTAGTCCACGCAAAGTACATGAACTTGTTTTGTGCAGACATCTTCCACACACACACACACACACACACACACACACACACACTTTAGACCACACAAGCACTCCACATTGAGCCAAGGAGCCACTGACCCACACACAACACAATGACCACGAGTGACGGTGTAACACGTGTGATTCCACCCTGCAGGACAGAATAGAAGTGATTCCACCCTGCAGGACAGAATAAAACCACCCTGCAGGACAGAATAGAATATAGAATAGAATTTATTTGAATTTAATGTAATAGAATTAAATAGAATGTGAATAGAGAATAGAATATAGAATAGAATTTATTTGAATTTAATGTAATAGAATTAAATAGAATGTGAATAGAATTGAATGTAAATAGAACTGAGTGCAATAGAATTTATTGCAATAGAATAGAATAGAATAGAATAGAATAGAATAGAATAGAATAGAATAGAATAGAGAATGAGCGGTCTGTGTATAGTGTGGAACTACTGACCCTGAGCTAAAGGTGGTGAGTATAATTTAATGTTAATATGTTTTCATGTGTTTCGCTGTGGAGTGATAACAAAAATAAATAAAGTGAAAATAAACACTATACTTTTTAATTCTTAGCTATAACAGAATTTTAGGACTGCTGAAGTAAATATGTGTTAGTTTTAACACCTTTAACTGTACCGTCCGTGTCATTATGTATTTTTAAGTATAAAAGAATGGAGAGTGGTATTTAATTCTTTAGAGTAAGTGAAGTAAAGTTTTGCTGTGTTTTGATTGGCAGCGGCCTGCGCGGGTCAGATGCGCGTCCACGCGTCCCTTCCACACCTGTCCGGTGAGCTCCGCTTCTCTCGCGCTGGATTCATCGAGAGTCTAAAGGGATTTGAACGCGACTGACGGAGCGATGAAGGAGAAGTCAAAGACGGCGGCGAGGACGCGGCGCGAGAAAGAGAACAGCGAGTTTTACGCGCTCGCCAGAATGTTGCCGTTACCGTCGGCCATCACGTCTCAGCTGGACAAAGCGTCCATCATCCGACTGACCAGCAGCTACCTGAAGATGCGACTGGTGTTCCCGCAAGGTCAGGTGCCCTCATTAACACTCGACACTAATTAATAATAACAGTCACGCTTGATAATAATTACACCAACGCAGAAACAAGGACATGGAAATTAGCAGATTCCATTCAAGTCAAAACTTCACTGGATCAGAATAGCTGCATTACCACCAACAAAACTCATTCTTATCGACCAAATAGAGTAGAAATAGCCCTTTGAGACAAGAAAAGTTACACTCTTACAGTGTAATAATATGTTTATGCTGGTTTTTAGGTTCAGAAGGATTCGTGTTCTAGCTGTATTAATATTTGAGAATCGAAAGGCTCGTCATTATCAGGGAAAATAATAATCATGCACGAGAAAAAGGCACTAAAAGTAACAAAAGCGACTGAATTCCTTGCTTTCTAAACATCAGGCTATTCTAGTTTATGTATTTAATAGGCTGCCGACCTCAGATCTACATTCACTGAGAAAAATGGATTTATACCTTACCACGAAATTATACATTTTCTGTCACACACACAGTACTCAAATCTGTAAAGCTGCTTTTAAACGGTGTGTAGTCTACTGTTGTGAAAAATAATAATAATAATAACAACAATATAAACAACAACAATTCTATTGTTTATTATTGTTATAATTATTAATTGTTATTCATATTATTATAATTAGGCTATGTTTTATAATAGATATATATCATTTATAAAAGGCTATTTTATAACAGATTATTATGATATATTATATTATATGTATGTGTGTGTGCACAAATATAAAGAAAAGTGCACAAACCACTAAAAAGCGCTGTGAAAACAATTATATTTCAAATTCATTAGGATATATTGATTATTTACGGGATGCATTGCTTTACAATTTATAAAGACTTGACTTTATAGCTTACAATCCAAATTGCAATTTGTTGATTGAATTCGATTAACAGTTCCCGTTTAGTGTTGTTTTTATTGAATTGCAAAATGTATTACGAAATTTCTGACACCGCTTCAGTCAAAGCCTACCGATATCTATGCCGTGTGTTTTAGAGCATGGCTAGAAATAAAAGCCATTTTTTTGTAAAGAGATGTAGTTGATTCAGCCTGCTGTCCTTGATACGAATTTGAGCTGGCGTGACTGCTCACCCCCCCCGCTCACTCTCATGGTCGACCTCGCACCCCCCGCCACCATCACAACTGCGCACCCCGTCCACACCCGCCTTCCTGAACACCCCTAGCACGAGAGAAGCGCGTGCAGACCGGCTGTCTGAACCCCGCGAGCACGAGTCAATTAAAATATCAAAATTAATGCACTAATCGACTCACTTTCACGTTCGGCTTCTTCTTCTGTGAACAGTCCTCGTCTGAGAGAAACATGGGTTTCATTCATTAAGCGGTGTATACAGCGACGCCGAGGAAAGTGTGAACGTGAAATATTCAAATAAAATATATGCATTTTTTTTTTTTTTTTTTTTTTTATGCCCAAACAGAATGATTGTTAACAGTGTCTCATCTAATATACACCTAAACTGGTATATACACACTTTGTTCCCAAACCCTGGCGAGAATATGATTGTTATTTTGTGCCGATCATCGAATCTGAAACAATAATTTTAACGTGGCCTTTTCACCTATTTCAATATTAGTCCATAAGCTAGTTTAAATAAGAATATGCAAAGATAGAAGACACAAACAATCCAGTAATAAAAAATCTTGTAAGTATTGCACTGTTCTATATTATTTAGTATTCAATATACCCAAATAGGCTAATAATATCTTATAATGTAAAACTATAGTTTTAATATTGGTGAACCGAATCCACCTACATTTCAACAATTTAATGATTAAGAGCCCAACTTTACAATATGGAATATGCAATCTGTGTGTGAAGACGAAAAAGCTAGAGTCCAATAAAGTGTGTGCGTGTGAGTGTGTGATTATGTGCAAGTGGCTTATAACGTAGTGTGGCGATATAGAGTAATTGTGTGTGTGTGGTGTGGTGTGTGTAAAAATATGACAGAATAGAGAGTGGCGAGAGATAGTGTGTATTGTGTGTGAGAGAGAGCGAGAAGAGAGTAGCTAGCTAGAGCACGACCGTGTGTGTGTGTGTGTGAGAGATATAGTGAAGTAGGAGAGGAGTTGTGTCGTGCTGTGTGGGTTTGTGAACATATAAGGACACAAATTTGTATAATGACTAAGTGTGTTATAACACAGCATTACAGGAGGGGAAGCTGAATTTTCAGACCAGTTTCAGTGTCCTGTAAGGGGTGAGGGTTGTGTAGGGCACATAGCACATGTTTTTGTACAGAACCTAAAAACCATTATCACCTATGGGATGTCCCCCCCTTTTTCAGAGAAATCAAACATGTGTGTGCCTGTGTGTGTTTGTGTGGTTTGTGTGAGAGTGTGAGTGAGTGTGTGTATGTGTGTGTGAGTGTGTGGTGTGTGTGTGTGTGTGTGTGTGTGTTGTGTGTGTGCTGTGGTGTGTGTGTGTGGTGTTGTGTGTGATGTGTGTGATGGAGTGAGTGTGTAATATGTATGTCTCATGAGATAATGTGTTTTGTGTGGGTGCTGTAGGTTTAGGTGAGGTTTGGGGTCGAAGCAGATCTTTAGAACACACAAACCTTGAGCTCGGATCTCATTTACTGCAGGTAATAATCAGCAAGATGCTCCAGGTAATATGACGACTTTATTATTATTATTATTATTGACATTCAGAATTATGGCATGAGATTCTGTACAGTGAAGCTAATGTTTCATTTCCATGCAAATGCATTAGAAGACAGTTTGCTGCTTTTTTGATGTCATGGTTAATGACGCTTCATTCCAGATTTTCATGGCGTTCGCTGCTTTCTGTCGTGATCTGTCTGATGTTCTCTGATCTGCAGACGTTAGACGGCTTTATATTCGTGGTGGCTGCGGATGGGAAGATCATGTACATCTCAGAGACGGCGTCGGTTCATCTGGGCCTTTCACAGGTGAAGACCTGACTAACATCTGATGTGTTTCTGTGCTCTTCTGCTCCAGTGCAATCACAGACCTGCTTTCACACAGGTAGAACTGACCGGGAACAGTATTTATGAGTACGTCCATCCGGCCGATCACGACGAGATGACCGCGGTTCTGACCCCTCCGCCCTCGTTCCACTCACACCTCATCCACGGTGAGACTTTACTCTTACCTTTACTTTATATTTAATTATTAAAAAATAAGTACATAAAAAAATTATATATAATTAATATTAATTTTAATACATAATGCTTTTTCAGTTTTGTAAATAAAACAAAGATTATTGGAATTATTGGAATTTTCTAATAATAATTTTAGTCTTTACACTAATTATTTTTATAACATTTCAATTAAAATATAATTAGGACTGTTTTGGACACAAAAAAATCTTTAAATTAAATTATGAACTATGATACAAAATACATAAATATGAAAAAATATATAAAGTATATAGAAAGATTATTTTGAAGTATCTTGTACAATAATTATGTGTATTATTATTCAATTAAAACATAATTAGGACTGTTTTAGGCAACAACAAAAAATATCTTCTTAACTACATTAGAAAATACAGAAATATAAAAAATTATATAATTGTAGTATCTTTTACATCAACTATTTTCGCCTTTACAAGAATTATTTTAGTCTTTGTTTCATAATTTCACTTGGCATTTCTTTGTCAATAATTGTGCAATTTACAAGCAATTTCAAAATAAAAATTGTTTCAAAGCCATTTCTCTTTTTTTGTCAGTGTATAAAAGGCAAAATAGCAGATTCATATGATAAAGATATGACCAAATTAGCATTAATATCGTGCATATAAGCCCGACTGATGACTGCGGTGTTGGATTTTGCTGATTGCAGAGCAGGAAGTGGAGCGCTCGTTCTTCTTGAGAATGAGGTGTGTTTTGGCCAAACGTAACGCCGGACTGACGAGCGGAGGATATAAGGTACACACACACACACACACACACGAACACACACAGAACGAACGCCGAGTCCGCTGACAGACATTAACCGGAGGCGTTGACCTTTGACCCCCCGCAGGTCATCCACTGCAGCGGCTATCTGAAGACGTCTGTACTGGACTGCTATCAGAACTGTGGGTCTGGTGGCGGTGGGTCACCACGCTTTACCTCCCAGCGCCGTCACCGAGATCAAGCTTCACAGCAACATGTTCATGTTCAGAGCCAGTCTAGACATGAAGCTCATCTCTTCCTCGGACTCCCCTTGTTTGCTTTCTCCACCGGTAGTGTGCAGCCTCTTGCGTCTGTCGTACCTGGCCTAATGACTTTCATCTTATCCATGGTACGTTTACACACTGATTACCTAGGGCTGTTCTGTGCCTCGACGGGTTTCAGAAGCTGAAAGGATGTATGAACCAAATGACTGATTTGCGAAGGACCTGGATCATAACGGTGCACAGCTGTGACAGCTTTCACCTGCGCTGCGCTCATCAGCTCCGTGAGTCCAAATCATATCAGTATTCTTCTTAAAGTGAGGAATCCAAAGTCCTCAGTCTTTTAAATTCATAGTACAGTGAAAAAAACATGTAAAAGTAATCTAA
This sequence comes from Cyprinus carpio, assembly GCF_018340385.1. Classification (NCBI taxonomy): domain Eukaryota; kingdom Metazoa; phylum Chordata; class Actinopteri; order Cypriniformes; family Cyprinidae; genus Cyprinus; species Cyprinus carpio. The sequence goes on from NC_056575.1 coordinate 1,172,481, forward strand.
AGTGTTATAACAAATAAAATAAAAATAATGATATAAAATAAAACAAAAAAAAATGTAAAAAAAATTACTAATAAAGAAAAACAAAAATAATTAAACAAAGAAAAAAAAAAATAATGAAAAAGAAAAAATAATTTAGATATTTTGTGTTGTTGCCTACTAATTATAATGTACAAAACATATAATTCTTTAGATATATATATATATATATATATATATATATATATATATATATTTTTTATATTTTATAGAAATGAATAGAAATTAACACAAAAAAAAACACAAAAAAATAAAAAAAATAAAATAATATATTTAATAATAATATACCAAATATTTTTGAGCATATTTTACAGAAACATATTTTAAATATTGTATTAATTATTATAATTTTATAGAAATGAATGAAATATTTACAGAAAGAATATACTATATTTTTTTTGCAAATATATTATAATTTTATAGAAATGAATAGAAATTAATTCATAAATTAATTCATAAAAATTAAAAAAATAATATAATGAGTTTTTATTATATAAAAATAAATGTTATACTATATTTTTTTTGCAAATAGTAGTGTAAAAAATATTATTTGAGTACATATTATAAAATTCTTATACACACACACACATAAAAGGTGTATGTATGGTTTAATATATAATATAGTATTATATATTATATATTAATTCATCTATTATATTAGTAATTTCATTATTGTAATAAAACGTAACCACCTTACAATGCTGACATGAACTAAAAACACAGTTAGTTAACATGAACTAACAATGAAAAACACTTAACCTTAGTTCATGTTCATTTCAATATTTACTAAAATCAAAAGCTGTATCTATTAATATTATTTAATGGATGTGCGCTGACATGAACTAAAAATCGACAGTTTAGTTTTTATTAACTAATGTTAACAAAGATTAATAAGTATTGCAACACTTTATATATTTACATACATAAATGTATTTACATATTTAACACACACACACATGCATATTTATATATTATAATTTTATTTATTTTATATTTACATATTTGGTGTCTTATTTAATCTTTTTTTTTGTGCCATGAACAAAAAGTCAAAATAAAAATTTTCCTGTTCCAACCTTTCTGATCCTTACTGTACAAATGTTATATATATATTTAATATGCGTTTGTTAAAACCGGTTTGATACGTGTGTGTGTGTGTGTGTGTGTGTGTGTGTGTGTGTGTGTGTGTGTGTGTGTGTGTGTGTGTGTGTGTGTGTGTGTGTGTGTGTGTGTGTCTCTGCAGTGCTGGTCAAAGGTCAGGTGACCACTAAATATTACCGCTTCCTGTCCAAACACGGCGGCTGGGTTTGGGTGCAGAGTTACGCCACGATTGTTCACAACAGCCGCTCGTCTCGTCCGCACTGCATCGTCAGCGTCAACTACGTCCTCACGTGAGTCACATTCACGATGAATAACCAGCGTAGTTATATACTGTACACTGCTGTTCAGAAGTTTGGGATCAGAATTTTACAGGAGTTTCTTCTGCTCATCGAGGCTGCATTTATTTGATCAGAAATACAGGAAAAATTTAATATTGTGAAATATTATTATGATGGAAAATAAAATAAATTTTTATTTTTTAATATATATTAAACTGTAATTTATTCTTGTGATGCGCAGCTGTATTTTCAGCATCATTACTCCAGTCTTCAGTGTCACATGATCTTCAGAAATCATTCTAATATGATGATTTATTACAGTTTTGCTGCTTCAGATTCTTTTGGAACATGTGATACTTTCCTCAGGATTCTTTGATGAATAAACAGTTATAAAGAAGAGTATTTATTTAAAATAGAAATCTTTTTCTAGACAATAATCACACTCCAGTTCAAAGGTTTTGGGCTCAGCACGTTGTATTCTTTTTCTTTTTTTGAAAGAAATGAAAACTTTTATTCAGCACGGATGTGTTCAATTGTTAAGAAGTGATAGCAAAGATTATAATTGTTAGAAAATATTTATATTTTGAATAAATGCTGTTCTTTTTAACTTTTTATTCATCAAAGATTCCTGAAAAAAAAATATTGATAACATTATAGTTGAAAACACTGATAATTCCAATAAAAAATGTATTAATAAATATGTTGCTAGCATTATATTTCATGTCGTTAACATGATAAGCACATTTCTAGCATGTATAAACATGTTGCTATCATGATTAGCATGCTGATAGCATAATTAGCATGTTGTTAGCATGATTAGCATGTGGCTAACATGTTGCTAACATGTTTTAATACGTTTAATGATAGTGCTATAATAATACGTTTAATACATGAATTAGCATGTAGCTTGCATTCTTTACCATGTTGTCTGTGTTAGTCATTGAGCTTTGCTGGTGATAGACAGCTTAAACACTCTATAAGTCGTACTGTACAAAAGTTTTGACCCCCTCAATGAAGGTCTATGCCACTTTTCATAATTCTTTCGTAAGTCTAATCAGTTAGAAAAGATCAGAGCAGTCTGAAATACCACAGCTCACTTCCGGGTCAAAAATGACCCGAATATGAAAGGTGTTATATCTCTTAAAATCTCATTTTTAAAACCCCACAAAAAAAATAAATAAAAAAAATTATGTGTATTTTGATAATCCTCATCCATATGCCAAGTTTCTTTCCTGTACTAAAAACTATGGGTTTTCTAGAAGTTGTTTTGTCAAAATGACTCAAAAGCATTATGAGGGTGACCTGCTGCAGTGAATGTCATGCTGAAACATCATATTTACTGTAATAAAGCGATGAACTGTGTGTGTTTAGGGACACAGAGTATAAAGGCGTGGCGCTGTCTCTGGACCAGCTGAAGCCCAGCAGACCTGCGTTCCCCTACAGAGAGCAGCACGAGCCGGAGGACAACCCTCCAGCGTCGAGCAGCAGGACCCAGATCCTGGTTCCTCCTCACTCTCAGGTGTCACACTGATCTCAGCTCTAACCCTCAGACCTTCAGTCTCATTTAGGCTCAAATGCATATTTAAGATGTTAAATATATTAGTTTTAAAACACAATTTTCACTCACCATATTATCTCCTCTGGTTCTTTCTTTCTTTATACACACTATCATTTGAGTTATGCTCACCAAGGCTGCATTTCTTTGCTTAAAAATACAGTAAAAACATTAATATTATGAAATATTATTACAGTTCAAAATAACTGTTTTCTATTGTGTTAAGTTTTAAAATGTAGTTTATTCCTGTGATCAAAGCTGAATTTTTGTTTAGCTTTACTTCAGGTCCATTAATTATTATTAACAGATGCAACTTTTGATTTGAATTAATGTGTTAGTAAATGCTAAAATTAACATTAGATGTATTTTTGAAGGTTATTTCATGTTAACTATAATGTAGTCAACATCTTTACTGTCACTTTTGATCAAATGTGTACTGAATAAAAGATTAATTTCTGTCAAAAAAAAATAGTATCAAGTTACTACTACAGTTTTTTTTCATAATTTGAATTTTCAAAGTTTCAGGAATTTAGTTTTGTGTTTTTGTCTTTTTTTATGTCTACAAACTTTTTAAATAAAGTACGTTTTTGTATTTGTATTTATATGTAAATACAAATACAAAAAAAAAACTTACTTTAATTCAGTTACAAAGCAAACACAACACATCTCAATTTAGTTTAACTTAACATAACTAAAAAATAACTAAAACTAAACCTGAAATAAAAACTAATAAAAAGTTTGTAGACATTAAAAAAGACAAAAAGGTTTATGTTTAATTGAAATTCCTAAAAAAGTTATAACAATTTCAATAAATCAGTTTATTTTTTATAGACAAAATGTGTGATTTATACTGAAAATAAATAATTCTAAGAGAAAATCTAAGTAAATATTACAGAAAAAATACTGAGCAGTAAAATTACACATGTCAACTGCTCACTTTCAATTGGATAATAAACGGATTTACCTTTAAGTTTTAGAATGAATAATAATTATATTAATAAATCCACGTGGAGTGTATTTTGGAGGGTTTTCTCTCCTCACTTCTTCTTGTTCTGTTTTTTTCAGCAGTTATCGTCCTTCCAGCCTGAGCGCTCAGATTCCGACCGCGACAGCCAATGGGGCGGCAGCCCTCTGACAGACTCCGCCTCCCCGCCGCGACTGGATCACAGTGACACGTCAGAAGCAGCGTGTGGCTCGCTGTGTTACACTCAAACACACACACTCACTACACACACACAGCTGTGCGATCAGAGAGGGAGAGAGGGATGGTGGGACGCCACACGAACCGTCCCGTCACTTACTAAAGCTACTCAACACAACGGAGGAGAGTTCGACTCCAGAACGTACCTTCATACTCACGGTGAGTCACATGATCTTCAGAAATCATAATAATATGATGATTTGCTGCTCAAGAAACATTTCTGATTATTATCAATGTTGAACACAGTTTGTGTTTTTGTGGAAACTGATTTACAACCATTCATGTGTTTGGAATAATTAGGATGTTTCTGAAAGAAGTCTCTTCTTCTCACCAAAGCTGCATTTATTTGATCAAAAAATACAGTAAAAACAGTGAAATATTATTTCAGTTTAAAACAGCTGTTTTCAATGTGAATATCTGTTAAACTGTAATTTATTTCTGTGATCAAAGCTGAATTTTCAGCATCATTACTCCAGTCTTCAGTGTCACTTGATCCTTCAGTTTTTACTTTTATATTTTCAGTTTTTTTTTTTACATTTTAGTTATTATTTTTGTCATTTTTTGTAGTTTTATATACACACAAACATATATAAATGATAGAAATTCATAGAAATCTGGAATCAAAAGTTCATAAATAATTTATTTCACTTCATGTTTATTTTATTTCAAGTAATAAAAATGGTTTTATGGTGTCAGTTTTAGTTAAGTATGATTATAATAATCCATTTATTTTTCAGGATTCTTTGATGAATAGAAAGTTCAAAAGAACAGTGTTTACTGTAACATTATGAATGTCTTTACTGTCACTTTTGATCAATTTAATGCATCTTTGATTTATAAAAGTGTTCATATCTTTCAAAACAAAACAAAAGACTTCAGCAACTACAATAATACCTTATTATTAAAAAAACAATAGTCATTCATCACAACATATATTGTGAAAATCACAGTCTTCCATCAGAACAGCTTATAATTTTAAAATTGCTTTGCGCTGATGTCATCTGGGCCACTGGTTAATTTGGTTAAATGTAGTCATTGTTCCCTAGATAAAGCAAGTATTTACATTTAAACATGTTTTTTTCATGTACTGTTTTTTTATTCACAACTTTAATTGTAAACAATTATTGAAGGCACCTTCAAAATCTAACATGCGGGTAATAGGGCTTGGGCGCCGCGTTGCATTCTGGGACGTCGCAGCCATGTTGATGGCGTCGTGAATGTAAACATACAGCAAGTCGAACGAGCAAACAAATCCCAACAAAGTGTGGAGCACCGACGACGAGTTGCTGCCGCACTTTTGCATTACAGATATCTTCGGCTACCTTGTTTGTTTTGTGAGCGCCTACACTTCAGAACAGTTCCGAGGCTACAAGTCATTGGAGTCTCATGTGCAGTTCACAAATGGGATGGGTTAAGGAACTGCAGATCATAAAGCCGGCAAAACAGTATACAGTAATCCAGACAAAGGTAAACTGCACTCCGCCCCCCCCACCACCCCCTAGTTGCTAGTTTACTAACCGTTAGTGCCAACAAACCATTCACATGTACTTTTAACTAACTTATGTGTTTCAAAAGTTATTTAGTAGCTGTCAACCCCATCCGTTTTTTTCCGGGGTTCTCATGTATTTGAGCTCTTTTCCCGCTGTCTTCCGTTGTAGTATTTTCCTGTAAAATATCCCGTTAGCCCTTCCATCGGACCTGTCAGTCTCTGTGACTGCTGTTGTCCTGTTGCTACACAGTTTGCCCTTCCAGCAAAAACAGATATTTTCAAACCATCGTTTTGCTTAACCGTTACTTGAAAGCAACCTTAGCGTGATATTGGCCTTTTTAAGATAACAGCGTGGTAGGGTGTGAGAGCACGATTTTCACACAATGTAAGCAAGAGTCACGTTAGACATAGCTTCACAATCTCGCTTAGGTTAATGCAACCAGTTTTGTAGTACGAATTTTTGCTGTCAGCAGAGGGACAGCAAAAAAAACACAGAACAGATGATGCATGTAGAAATTTTCCGTTTTTTTGGATGAGTAGCCCAGGAAATTTCAGTGTTTACTTAAGCTATCTAAATTAATATTTCAGATATCATACCTCACTTGGTCTCCCGTGGGTCGCGCATCCTCCAAGCAGGAAAGCAGTGGCAAGTTAATCCATTTTTTTCAAAGGGCGATTATGTGTGTCGCTATTACACCCCACAATACAGCAACGGTTTACCATGGTTGAAATAGATTTTTAATTAATCAAATTAAGACACACGGGCTGAGGAGGGAGTATGTCATAAAACACTGCGCAGTAGTAAACACTGCCAGTAAAGGAGGCCATCAGCATGGCGGCCACGCCAAGTAATGACGTCACGACGCCCAAGCCCTATAGACTAAAAATATCTACATTTAAACATTTATAAATACGCACACAAACGCAGAACTTCATAATCAGTCCTCAGGGAGGTTCAGCACGCAGATCGTCACAGAAAGCGCACGCGCATAACGCTGTGAAATCAAATCTCATTGGCAGCTCGCTGGGACGACGAGCGCGCGGACAGTTCTCCAGGCTCATCGGGCGATTCGGGAGACGGTTGCCACGGCAACAGGGCGTTTCACATGAGCCCGCGGGAGTCTGAACCCCTGATGGGGGCCAAACAGGAGCCGATTAAGGTGGAGGACGGCCGCATGAGCGATTACTTCTCCTCCGTCTGCCGAGCGACGCCGGGGACCCGCCTCATCCTGTGCCGGGACGACATGGACAGGAGTCCGGTGTCACTGTCCGGTCTGAGCAGTCCCGGGTCGGACACACTGTCCCGCAGCCCGCTGCTGTTCTCCACCCAGGACAGAGAGGCTCTGGACGGCCACACACGCTCGCTGCGGCAGGAAAACCTGCGCCGATTTCCTGCTCATTATGATGTGAACGCGCACGTGCACTTTCAGACCAGCGCCGTGCACAACGCCACATCAGTCATCATCACACGGAAGCTGACCGCTGCTTTACAAGCCTGTAAACGTGGAAAAAATAATGCAAATGACGGCATTCTTATGTTGCTATTTATACAAGCACTGTCAAGAACACGTGTAGGTCAGATGTCAACAGATTTATGTTTTGCATGAAGAAACATGTTTTTTGTGCACTGTGGCATTATTTAAAAACCTTTACTTTGATGTAAATCAATTTAATTTTGCAGTATTGGTTGTACTGCTTTTACTTAGATTTTCATTTTAATGATTTACAGTAGAAGAAAAATGAAGAATGCATGAAGAAAACAGACTATTTTTGTTTGCACAGTGGCATTGTTATCATGTCAGTTCACCCCAGTTTTTATTATTTTTATCTAACTGATTTTGCATTATTTACATATTTACAGAATGTAGTATTACCTTTAATTTGGTAATTGAAATATTAAGAATGCATGAAGCATATTAGTTGTTTTGTGTGCACTGTGACATTATTTTCATGTCACTTCACCCCAGTTCTCATTACTTTAATGCAAATCAATTTGATTTCGCAGTACATCATAATTACAAAACATAAAAATTATAGATTCAAATTGAAAATGTAAAAATCTATTAAATATATTACCCCAAATAAAAAAATTAAAACATTCAAAACTTAAATATAAAATTAAAATTAAAAAGTAATGTTTTAAAATCAATTAGATTGTGCAGTATTTACAGATTGCAGTTGCACTGGTTGTACTGAATTTAATTTGTTGAATTTAATTTTTTTTATTTCTAAATCTATTATTTACAGTAATCTGAGGAAATAAATATAAGCTAAAAAAATTCATGCATGAAGATTTTTTTTTCATTAGTGCATGACATTATTTTCATGTAATTTGTGTTATTTACAGATTATAGTTTCATGACTTTAATTTGTGGATTTTTATTGAAAATCTATTATTTGCAGTAATCTAAAAATAATTAGAACTGCAAAAGGAAAAATGTATAATGCAGAAAATCATAATCTTTTTTTTTTTTTTGACTTTGACAATGTTTTCATTCAGTTCACCCCAAATCTCATTATTTTGATGCAAAATATATGTGTTTATATTTTGTGACTTTGTTGATTTTAATTTAAAAAATCTTAATAGAATATCCAGGTGCATTACAGTAATGAGAATACAACTTCAATAAAAAAAAAAATAATATAAATTCTCTCAGTCCAAAATATAAAAACCATCATCCTGAAGTAAATCATTTTCTTGCGGTTTTCATTAAATTCACCCATGAAATGATGAACGCTGTTGATTGAAATTGAAATTAAATTTTATATACCATCAATTTAATAAATACAGAAATGTGTGTGTTTTGGCATGTTTAGAAGTAGTTTCAGTCTGTTTGATCTGTGTGACGAGTTTTGGAGAGATTTTCTTGCATAACATATTCTTATGTTATGGTTCACGTCATGCTGTTTCTGTGCTTTGATTTTTGCTTGTATGCAGATATGACATTTTTAAATGCATAAAATGTGTATTTTTCAGCCGAAGCCTGTAGTAGTTCTCCAGGACAATGTCATGCTGGTTTTTCTGTCAGCAGCCATGTGAGGTGAGTATCAGAAATTACTGCCGTCTGAGGTCACATCCAGATGTTCAACATACTGGAGAATAACTGACTGTGTGTGTG
>NC_056575.1:1183756-1193756 GCF_018340385.1 Cyprinus carpio
AGCAGCTGCATAGCAATGGCCTAGTAACCACTAACATCACCCTAGCAACAGTCACCCAGAACATTTTAGCAGCTGCATAGCAATGGCCTAGCAACCACTAACATCACCCTAGCAACAGTCATCCAGAACATTTTAGCAGCTGCATAGCAATGGCCTAGCAACCACTAACATCACCCTAGCAAAAACAACCCAAAAAACCACAAAAACCACCATAGCAACAACATACAAACAAACAACACTAACTGTACAGCAATGGCCCAGAACATTTTAGCAGCTGCATAGCAATGGCCTAGTAACCACTAACATCACCCTAGCAACAGTCACCCAGAACACTTCAGAAACTGCACAGCAATGGCCTAGCAACCACTAAGACCACCTTAGCAATGACACCTTATTAACAGTCACCCAGAACACTTTAGCAGCTGCATAGCAACGCCCTAGCAACGTGGCAGTGTGTTTTGTATTTACAAGCCTCACATATTCAGTAATGACTTGTTCACACAGTCTACATTACATCATCATATTCAGTATTCAATCGGTTTGCTCCGCCCCTTTGTCTCTGTCTGTCTACCCAGAAGCCCCAGCAGGTTTCCCATCTCTCTGTGTGTGTGTTGTGTGTCAGTAAGCTTGTTAATGTATTCTAGCTCAGCTCTGTCTCATTGGAAGATTAATAACTAATTACTACAGGTCACTCAAGCAGATGGGCTTCCTCTGTGTGTGTGTGTGTGTGTGTGTGTGTGTGTGTGTGTGTGTGTGTGTGTGTGTGTGTGTCTGTGTGTGTGTGTGTGTGTGTGTGTGTGTGTGCAGTCAAACGCATCTGAGATGTTTCACCATGTACAGGATTCAGTATCGAACAGCGCCGTGAGCAACAGATGCACAACACACACAACACACAGTTTGCGCTACAAACCAGTGTGTTTGCAATTATGATCATAAATTCAAATATGGTAACAAATACCAGTTTGCAATATAAAGCAGCAGAACGTGCCTGGAGAGAATTCAGCAGCACATGCGCTGTGTGCCTTTTCTTTATTTAAATATGATTTATTTAAACAGAATTACTAAAGCAGTGATCAGCAAGGAACATCCACGAGTCTGGAGGGAATTAATAAAGGAAAATGAATCTGAATTTAGTCATGAGAAACAAATCAAGCCGCGGTGAAACAGCGCCCTCTGCTGCCCGCAGAACCACAGCACCGCCAGCAGCTGATTCTAAACGCTTTTACTGATCAAAGAATCCTGAAAAAAAAGTATCAGGTTCCAAAAACATATTAAGCAGCACGACTGTTTCCAGCATTGATAATAAATGATTTCTGAAGGATCATGTGACACTGAAGACTGGAGTAATGATGCTGAAAATACAGCTGCACATCACAGAAATAAATTAGTTTAATAGATATTCACATAGAAAACAAATATTTTAAACTCTAATAATATTTTGGAATGTTACAGTTTTTTCCTGTATTTTTGATTTAATAAATGCAACCTTGATGAGCAGAAGAGACTAATAATATTCATGTAAATATTAATTTAGGAACAAACGTTATGTTCAAATTAGCCTCAAAATTATTAAATTAATTACTTAATAAAATATAATGTAATATAATTTAAGTTATAAATCATTTTTATAATTATATATTTTTAAAATATATAAAAATAAAAAAAAATGGCTGTGACCTGATGAATGCAAAATCTATATAAATATATAAAGACTAGAACTACTAGAAACATGTGGCACATTGTCATGCAAACTTCTCTCTCTTGTTTAAAGGGTATTGGGTATACACTACAGTCAGTCAAATCTCACAAAACAACACACTAACACACACTCTGTCCGATACACACACACAAACACTCCTACAGTCAGTCAAATCTCACAAAACACCATGAATATCCTTTATATGTGCAGGAAAACCTGATCAGCCAATTAAACTAAATATATTATTCTGAGCTTGTGCTACCTCTACCGATTGATCACACACACACACACACACACACACACACACACACACACGCACACACTAACACTCACACAGTATATTCCCATTATAACACCTCAACAAACACACATACACACTCACTTCATACATAACTCACACAAACACACACACACACACACACACACACACACACACACACACACACACACAAACACACACACAAATACACACACACACACACACTAACACTCACACACACATAAACAATCCACACAGTTTCTTCTCTTTTTTCATATTCCCATTATAACACCACACAAACACACATACACACACTCACTTCATAATATAACTCACACAACACACACACACACACACACACACACACACACACACACACACTAACACACTCTGACACAAACACACACACACATTAACACACACTCTGCTGTGGGAACGTGGTCAGTCAGATTTCACGCCGTACGCCCTTCTCTCTCTCTCTCACACACACACACACTCGTCTTCACAGCATCACACCTCTGTGGAGCTCACACACTCTCACACAGCCTCCGATTGACACACAGATCTGAGGTTCATAAAGCATTACAGACAAATCATGTGAGCGACTGTCCACTCGAGGTCAGACAAACCTCTGGACACTGAGCTCCGACAGACATACTGCAAATATCATGAGACAGAGCTTATTACAGGACACACCAGTTCCCCAGTCACACAACATCTCCATCACCATCAAATCAAAAACACACACCAACTCACTCACACACACACACACACACACTCTCTCTCACACACACACTCACTCACTCACACACACACACATCGCACCTTCCACCAGAGTCTGAGCAAAGGTTGGTCAAAAGTTCACAAATGCACAGATTCATAACAGTCAAAAAACACTCTTCACTTCTGAGTATTAATTCTGTTCTGTTCTAATTCTATTCTAAATATTCACTTTGACATGTATAGCTGTGTCTTACATTATGACAATATTTATTAAAAATTGAATCCTACACTTGGAAAACAATTTGTATAGAAACAATTTTCTGCTAAAAATCACAAAACATCACAAATAAACACAAACCAACAGAAAGAACATCAAATTTAAATAAATTGTGGACATAAAGACTTAAATAAAGAACTAAATATTACTTTCTTGTAAAACATAGTCCAATAATCTTTGTTTAAAACTTGCGAACAAATTTATGAAAAATAATTTTTACAGCGTAAAACAACAAAAAAACATACTACTTAACAAACATTTTAAAACAAAAAAAAAGAAATAAAATAAAAATAAATATAAATAAATCCTTCCCTGGCAGCAATAAGTTATTAACATTAATAAATAACAAAAAATGAACTAAAGTAAATATAAATTAAACCTAAATAGTAATATTTAAAAATAACAAAATAAAATTAAAATTAAAAAAACACTTTACCAAATTACAAAAAAAAAATATATATATAATTCTGAATATTAACAAAACTATAATACTATATAAATAATACTAAACTATCACTGTTCATCATTTCGAAATGTGCTGAATAATATTCTCATATACTAGTCATAAAGAATACTGCGGCAACTCATTTCACAAACTTTCTTAGTTCTAAATCTGCAGGAATGAGTATATATATAGATATATATGAAGTCAACACAAACAATGCTGCACACACATTTAGTGTCATGTTTTAACTATATTAGTATTATAATCTGTATGGTATATCAGCTGGACCCGGTCAAACTCTAATAAAACAGATATAATAGCCAGCAGAATGCAGCATAAGATGAGCAGGTGGACCCGGTCAAACTCTGACTGATCACAGTGTGAATCTACACACATCTTTAATGGACACAATAATTAACACCTCAACACACACACTCCACTATATTGCCATTATATCACCTCAACACACACACACACACATCCTGCTTTCCCACGATCATAAATAGTCACAAATAACAAACTGGAAGGAATCAGAATGTGGGTCTAATCTTTAAATAATTTCATTTTATTTTTAACTGTGTTTTAGCTATATTCACTACTGTTCAAAACTTTGGGGTCAGTAAGATGTTTTTAGAAAAAAAATCTTACTTTTATGCATCAAGGACACATTAAATTGCTCAAAAGTGACAGTAAAGACATTTATAATGTTACAAAAGATTTCTGCTTCAAATAAAATCTTGTTCTTTTTGAAGTTTGCTATTCATCTTGTGAAACCTAAAAATAAAAGGTAACAGTGCCACAAAAATATTAAAGTTTTCAAACATTGATAATAATCAGAAAATGTTTCTTGAGCAGCAAATCATCATATTAGAATGATTTCTGAAGATCATGTGACACTGAAGATGGAGTAATGATGCTGAAAATACAGCTGCACATCACAGAAATAAATTACACTTTAACAAGATATTACACACAGAAACTCAAGCCCCAGCGTTATATTTTGCTTAGAATGTGTATATTGTTTTATATGTGAATGTGCGCGGGGTTCTGTTGTGTCTGTGTTTCTGGGAAAGCAGCAGTTAAAAACAGTGTCGCTTCAAAACTTAACACGTTTATCTGACACCGCGCAGGTCACGACCACAGCGCTACGCCTCAGTCAGAATACTAACCCTTGTCCTTCTAAAGTCTCCTCTGCTCACCAAAGCTGCGGTTTAATAAATAACAAAAAACTGAACTAAAGTGAAATATAAATTAAACCTAAATGTAATATTTAAAAATAACCAAATAACATTAAAATTAAAAAAAACACTTTACCCAAATGTACAAAAAACAAAATTATATAATTCTGAAATTAAACAAAACATTAATACTCTAAAGAAATATACTAAAACGAAATGCTGCAACAGAATAAATATAAATATAAAATATCTTAATTCACAAATAAGAACGCTAAAAATCATTTCAACTTTCTTAGTTCTTAAATCTATACAGTAATGAGTATATATATATATATAAGATATCTAGATACTCTACACACACACAGCACACACACACAAAACACACATAATATAGATAGAGATATATATATATATATATATTATATCATAGATATTAAATACAAAGAATTTAAATAGCCAGCAGACAGAATGCAGCATAAGAATAAGCTGAGCAGGTGGACCCGGGGCAAACTCGTACTGATCACAGGGTGAATCTACAACACATTCTCTTTAATGGACCAAAATAACCACAACAACACACACACTCCCACTAGATTGCGCATTAGATCGACCTTCAACACACACACACACACATACCTGCTTTCCCCCCGGACCTAAATAGTCAAAAAGAACAAAATGGAAGAAAGCGAATGTGGGTATAATCTTTAAATAATTTCATTTTATTTTTAACTGTGTTTTAGCTATATTCACTACTGTTCAAAACTTTGGGGTCAGTAAGATATGTTTTTAGAAAGAAATTCTTACTTTTATGCATCAAGGATGCATTAAATTGCTCAAAAGTGACAGTAAAGACATTTATAATGTTACAAAAGATTTCTGCTTCAAATAAAATCTTGTTCTTTTGAAGTTTCTATTCATCTGTGAAACCTGAAAAATCAAATGCATCACAGTTTCATTGATAATAATCAGAAATGTTTCTTGAGCAGCAAATCATCATATTAGAATGATTTCTGAAGATCATGTGACACTGAAGACTGGAGTAATGATGCTGAAAATACAGCTGCACATCACAGAAATACATTACAGTTTAACAGATATTCACATTGAAAACTCAAGCCCCAGCGTTATATTTTGCTAATGTGTATATTGTTATAATGTGAATGTGTGAGCGGGGTCTGTGTGTCTGTGTGTCTGGGGAAAGCAGCAGTAAAACAGTGTCGCTTCAAACATTAACACGTTTATCTGACACCCGAGCAGGTCACGACCCACAGCTCTACGCCTCAGTCAGAATCTACACTGTCCTTCAAAAGTCTCCTCTGCTCACCAAAGCTGCGTTTATTTGATCAAAAATACAGTAAAAATAGTGAAATATTAATCTAATTTAAAATATCAGTTTTCTATGTGAATCTCTGTTAAAGTGTAATTTATTTCTGTGATGTGCAGCTGTATTTTCAGCATCATTACTCCAGTCTTCAGTGTCACATGATCTTCAGAAATCATTCTAATATGATGAAAACATTAATATTTTTTGGAAATGTTTCTAAATTTCGTTTTGAACATTCAAAAAACATTCAGAAATAAAGTTTTTACAACCTAATGGGATCTTTAGCAAAACTCTCTTATTGTTAGATGAATATGCAGCTGGCAAAAGATTGACGCTTCAGACATAATACTGATGGTTTCACAATATTATCATATATATACACTCAAACTAAGATTGCTGACATTGCTTAATTTTGACATCCTGATTCAAGGAAAGAGCAAAACCAAAATTTGCTAAAATATTTATTTATATGAAATAAGTTACAGCTGGCATGTAGAATAATTTATCATAAAAACAAAAAAAAAAAAAAAAATAAAAACCAAATACATCCAAACCTACATACATATACACAAATACACAAATACACACACTAAACAAAACTAAACAAAAAAAATAGAGAAACTTAGAGTCTGTGAATAAAGTGATGAAGGTCTTCAGCTGCGTTCTTTCTCATGCTCTTCTTCATCATCTTCTTCATCATCGCTCTCTGAGTCCTCACACATGCAGATAGTGGCCTGAACCGGATAACTGCGCAGGAGGATCTCAGCGTCCAGGTACAGATAATCGAAGCAGCGAGATTTGGGCCAGAACAACCTGCAGAGTGAGTTCAGATGCGTTAGAGATCATATCAACATCCATAACAAGAAAAACATTCAGCCAAGGTTCTCTCAAAGGTCCAAACAAACGTTCTTCCAGTAACGTCAACAGAAAACAGCTTTTACAACAGTCAATGAAAAACGTTTTCATAATTTCATATTTGTGTTGACTTACTTCACAGGGTGTGAGATCACAGGAACTTTCGGGTCAGCTGATGCTCTTCCATAAGGCTGTTGAATAAAGAGATGAGAATTTAATATCAAAACAATAATCAGAGTCAGTTTGTGTTAAAGATAATAATTTATAGCACACGTACATCACGGAGAGTCTATTTGACGTCTGCATTACATCTGCAAGACGTGTTTTTTAGAGTGTTTGCTCATCTGCATCTATAGGACACTTTCTATCAGATCTCAAATAGACGTTTAGAAGATGTAAGTAAAAGTGACATCTTAAAGACGTCTGTCAGATGCTTTCCAGATCTTCTTGCAGATGTACCTGTGCTATCATGGTTATGATCTCAGACCGATCGTTAACGTACCGTATAAGCGTTTGTTTTGCGTCCATGCCTGCTTTTATCGATCCAGGGTCTCCAGAGTCGCGTCGCGTTTGTTTCAGCGTTTAATCCGTGCGTGAAAGTGATGCTCTCCATTGTGTCCGTGAAAAGAGAAGCTGAAGAGTAGATCCGTGCTGGTGTGTTTCCGATCGAAGTGATGCTCAGACTCGACCCCGGAGCCTCTATATACCCCCCGCGCGCGCGCTCGTGCCAAACGATGCCAAACGGTCTCGTGCCAAACGCGTCTGCCGCGCGCGATGGCGGAGGTGTGAGGTCGCACTCCAGCAAACACACGGAGAATTCACACCTGTGAAAAAAAACAACAGTCAAACTCGTGCTGGTTCATTATTTGTGCTCGTCTCTCATTCCAGATTCGAGTTTCATTTATGCAGTGCAAACTCTTATAAAAGTCGCATATCAAGAGTTTATTCCACACAAAAAAAACACACACACTTATTTACTTTTCTCCTCACCAAATAAATATATAAACAAATATATTTTAAAAATGAAATGTAAAGTATTCTGATTAATTAATGTTGCTTCTGTTCAATAAGGACAAACAGGAGTACATACAATTTTGCACAAATTGTGTGTTTATACTAATCCATATTATTAATATTTATTTATGCGGTTTGAAAGATCTTTGCAAAGTGCCAGTTCTTCGTATTTATATGTTATTTAGTTAATACAATTAATAAGTACTATAATTTTTTCTACAGTTTGTGCGTTTAAACAGAGTCGAATGCGTTTATAACATATTGAATGTTATCAGAACGTTTGGTTAATGTTGATTCATCTCGGCTGGTGATAATTAGATGCTCTGTTTCTATAATGAGATTATCTGAGAGGAGGCAGGATCCGAACCATCTGCTCTCGAGCGCGAGCATGACGCGTGCTGATCTGAGCGCGTGAACTGTATTCTCTGTTTCTGGAGTCTCGAGGGACAGACGACTGAAAAGAGATGAGGAGCAGAAGACGAGTGCAGCAGGTAACTGTGTTTTACTGGAGCAGATATCAGCTTTAACACTCAGAAAACTGAACGTTTCTACACTTCACGCTAAAAGAGAACCGAAGCGACATCACCTGCTGCACCTGCACTGGAAAAACCATTTCTGAATCAGTCCGTACACGTTTGTTGTGTTGGTGTAAATGAATGATTTTGTGTTTAAATCATAGTTTTGACTTGGATAAAACCATTTATTTAGATCTTATCATTTTTAAGTTGCTTGACTTTTTAACAAACGCAGATTCGCCAGTATTAACCTCAGTGTGGTTATTCGTTTAAAAAGCACGCAGAAAATACTTTTTACATTTATATTTGCTATAATTCATCACATTACATTCATTCATCAAATAAATAAATATATAAGTATAAATATACTTTGCGTCCACTAGAGGACGGTCATATACTGAAATACTGAAATATATCAGAATCTTTTGTTTTCATCATCCTCATACACACACACAGGGAATGATGGGAACATATATCAGTGTATATAAACATTCACAGTCAGCAAATTAAAATTTCATATGGAGAAATTTCATATTTCAATCAGAAATGTGTGTGTTTGCAGAGCAGGAGGGCAAAGTTATGAGAGGAAGTTTCTGAGAACATTTACACCTCAGCTAACAGGGAACTGTTGAGGTTCTCTCAAAGTTAAGAACAAACGTTCTTCCAGAAGCATTGAGAGAACGCTCGGTCAAAGTTCTCTGGCCTTTAATAATGTTTTCAAAATGTTAGCGGAAAAAACATATTTATAAAATGTTTTTTCCAAAACTTTTCATTTGGACGTTCATCTAGCGTTTTTTTAGATGTTACTGTTTGTTTCAGAACGTTCAGAAACATTCAAAAGTAATATTCCCATAATGTTTGCAAAATGATACAATGTAGTGTTTCCTTAACATTCATATAACCAAGAAAAACACAGTTTCTAAAACATTGAAATAACTGGATGTTCAGAGATCATTCAGAAAATTTGTTTTTATAACTTAATAGAGACATTAGGAAACCGTTCTTAGAACATATTTGTTTTAGCTGGGACATTTCCGACATGTTTCTATGGAAACATCTGTACTGGATATTATATTCTCAGTTCTTAGCAAACAAGTGTGTGTGTGTGTGTGTGTGTGTGTGTGTGTGTGTGTGTGTGTGTGTGAGAGAGAGAGAGAAAGTTTACTATAGTTTAAAATGAACATGTCAACATTTACTCACCCTCAAGCTGTTTCAAACCTGTTTAAGTTTCTTTCTTCTGCTGAACATGCAAAAAAAAAAAAAAACTGTGTTTTAAAGAATGCTGGCAACCAAACAGTTTCTGGGAGCCACTGACTTCCATAGCATGAAAAAAACTACTGCAATATCAAACATTCTTCATTCTTTTTCAGAAGAGGAAAGAAACTCATACAAGAACAGTGAACGATGAAAGAATTACCATTTTTGGGTGAAGTGTTCTTTTAAGTGTAAAAACACACACACACACATTCTCTCACTCACTCACTCACTCTCTCGCACACACACACACACACACACACATGCACTCACTCACTCACTCTCTCGCACACACACACACACACACACATCCACTCACTCACTCACTCTCTCGCCCCACACACACACACACACACGCACACACACTCACTCACTCTCTCTCACACACACACACACACACACACACACACATGCACTCACTCACTCACTCTCTCGCACACACACACACACACACACA
>NC_056575.1:1206256-1305312 GCF_018340385.1 Cyprinus carpio
ATAGAGTGTGTGAGATTTCTTCAGGTGTGCTCTATATGTGTTCTTCAGGAGCAGCGGAGGCTCTTCTGCTGATGTCCTGACCCGCTGGCACGTTTCTCATTGTTTACACACTTGACTGGTCAGAATGGCTTTGTGGAGTGTGAATCCGTCTGAACAGGTCTGTACTTGAGCATTAAAGGTGTGGGTGTGACGCTCGGGTAAATAATTAGCACAGGCGTTCGAGCTTTCTCTTTCTTTAAGAACTTCAGCATCAGTTCCATCTGATAAGATTCTTCTTCTTACAACTCTGAAGACCGGCTGTGAGTCTCTCTGCATTTGTTTTAATAATGGACGAGGAGAACGGATGCATGCATGGATTTGGTCTAAATATCTTGATTATTATCCTTCTGTGAGCAAATTATAGGATTTCCAATGGAACCACAAGAGTTTTGCAGGTTTCACTTGCAGCTGTTCTTTAGAAAACCATCTACAGGTTTCAAGTAACAAATTTAGGCTCTGAAAACATTGTGGGAACATTGTTTTAACATGTTACTGAAACGTTAAAATGTGCAGTTTTCTTGTCATGCTTAATATAACATTAATTAAACATTTATTTGTAATATCCTAAGAATGTAAAAAATGTGCCGCATTCTGGTCATGATTAGAATGTTACTTAAAAGTTACAAAAACATTTCGCACAACGTTTAAATTTTTCACCCAAAATATAACATTTGAACGTTTATTTGTGACATTTTATAAGAACTTTAAAACGTGCCGGTTTCTTGTCATGGTTAGAACGTTATTTAAACGTTTAAACGTTTCGTATGTTCCAGTAACACAAAGCATGACATTAATTAAACATTTATTTGTAAGATAAACATTTATTTTTGTTAATATTTGATAAACATTTATTTGTTATTTGTCCTAAGAATGTTAAAATGTGCCGTATTCTATTCATGCTTAGAATCTAATTTAAAGATTACAGAAAACGTTTCCTAGAACGTCCATCAAGTACAAATGAGAGATTTGCGAATGTTGATGCTTTTTAATGTTTATCAAATTTACGAAGATTCCATAAACGTCACTTCAAGAACGTGTTTTCCTAACATGTATAACTTTGAAAGAACACTGTGAGAACACTGTTCGATATTTTGTAGTAACTTTTAAAAACATTGTTTATAAGTGCTGAGGATTTGCTGTAAACGTTCCCGATTTTTCCAAATCAAACTAAGCATGTATAATAATGAAAACAGCATTCAAGAAAGAGTTAAAGTTGTATTTATGTATATTTAATAAGCGTATAATAACATTAAACTGAACAATAGCGCCTGTGTGCTGAACTGAGCATCGTTGTTGTTGTGAATGCATTCGCTTTGCGAGCTTCTGAGTGTGCTCTTGTTCATTGTGTCGGATTCGGTTCATCTGATCCTCTGAAACCCAATCCATCTCTGCCTCCCTGCTCTCTCTCTCTCTCTCTCTCTCTCTCCGTCTCCGTCTCTCCGCGCGTCCTGAAGCGCGCTCATAATTAATTAACGGTCGCATCCGTTAATGATCCGCGCTTTCATCCCGACGCTCTTCTGATCGGCTCGATCGATCCGGAGCGACACTGAGCCGCAGGTCTGGATCACTTCACCAGAGACGCGCTCCTCTGGGTGTTTGGCTCGCCGCAGACCCGGACCGTGAGTTTCTCAAGAGTTCTGATGAATCCCAGCATAATGACTGCATGAGATTCTCGTTTGAGAATCGCATAGAGATAATTTAGAATCTTTTGTTTCTTGTTCATACTTTTCCTCGTTTTTATTTTTTCGCAGTCCTGTAACTGTAACGAAATGTTTCATTAAAATCACTTCGCGTCTTGTAATGTTCTCTCAGACTGTATTTCTATTTAGAGAGAACACTTTGATAAAATTATTAGACATAAAGTCAAACTTTGAATGATGCCTTCGGATGTCATTCCCAAAATAACCCTTTTTTTTATAATGTATAACCATATGACACCGTTTCTCCTTAAAGAGACAGTTCACCAAAAATGTAATAATTTACTCAACCTCAAGTTGTCCCAAACCTGTATGAGTTCTTCCTTCTGATACTCTGATAAAAAATATACTTTGAAGAATTCTGGTAACCAAATAGTTGGCGGTAGCCACTGTTTTTTTTTTTTTTTTTTTTTCATACTGTGGAAGTCAATGGCTACCGTCAGCTGTTTAGCAGAATTTTCATTTTTGTTGAAACTATCATTTTAAACTTTAATGACATATCACCGTTTTAATACCAGAAACTATGTTTGGCATAGTTATATTGAGGGATTTATGTGTCTGTTTTTGTTTTTTGCTAACAACTGTATTAACTGTGATGCAGATTTATAGCAGATTCGTGGGCTTTGCCTGTGATGTTGCATTTCTGAATGCTGTTTTTCATTACAAACTACATGATAACCATAATTTGAGTGAAAAGTTGAATTGAAAAATGACCGTGAATTTGAGAATGTTTTTGTGTTTGGTTAGTCTGTCTTTTGCTGTAATGACAGGATGATCAGAGTCACTCATTTACATACATCTGTCATCAGTGACCTACAAATGGTGCAGAATATTAGACATTTATTTACATTTTTCAAAATCCTGCAACTTATCCCTAAGTTTACTCAACTTTTGCACCAATTTTGGCTCTGATTTCCAACGTTAGTTGGCGAAAGTCAGATCCAGGATGAAGATTTTGAGTTGACAGAAAAACATGTAGCGTATGATGGGCACAGTCTCTGTTTTTTTAACTTCAGACTATGATTTCGAGCATGAGTTTAGTTTTTATCGGCTTACTCATTTAATGCTTTTCCAATTATCATGTTAGCATTTAATGACCAAGTTAAGAGCAATTAACCAGTGATGGGGGAAACAAAGCTTTGAATCAATTGAACCAATTGCTTCGCAAAATGATTCACTGTTCTGAAGCTCTCGATACACCACACAGCAACAAAAACAAGCCAAAACTGCATGAAAACAATTAATACTCTTAAAAATAAAGGTGCTTCGCGATGCCATAGAAGAACCTTTTTGTCTAAATGGTTCCATTAAGAACCTTTAACATCTGAAGAACCTTTCTGTTTCACAACAGCTTCTTTGTGGCGAAAGAGGGTTCTTCAGATTATAAAAAGGCAAGAAAGAGATGGTTCTTTAAAGAACCGTTGATTGAATGGTTCTTTGTGGAACCAAAAATGGTTCTTCTATGGCATCGCTGTGAAGAACCTTTTAAGCACCTTTATTTTTAGAAGTGTAATTTGCAGGGCTTGTTTTGTTTGTTTTATGGAGAACTTGTCTAAACAGGCCAATCAGGAAATATTAACTTCTTTTTTAATTAATGAATCATTAAAAATGTCTAAAAATGTATAAAACTGATCTGAGATCGGGTAAAAACCGGTTCAGCTGAACCATTGAAATTTCAATGGCCTCAAAGCCTCATTTGCTGAAATCATGTGACTTTGACAGTTTGTATTTTTGGCTATTGCCACAAATACACCCCAGGGACTTAAGACTTAAGTTTTCTACTCCAGGGTTACAAATGTAAGTATTTGAGATAAAAAACAACACATATTCATAAAAACTGCCCTTACAAAGGTAAAACAATGCCCCTGCAAGTTAATTCCTGGGGGCAAATTTTGCAGCTTAATTTCTGCTCCTGGTGTGTGTTACAGATCAGACTCTCAGGATTTCACATGTGTTTGTGTGTTTGTAGGCTGAGAGTCCACAGGAGCACAGCCCAGGGGTGTTGAGTCGCATCGGGAGCTGGCTGTCGTGGGGATGGGGCAGAGATGATCCCACCTCCCAAACACAGCAAGAGGAGGCTCCTGAGGAGGACCACGGAGAAACCAGCCAACCTGCTGGAGCAGATGAGACAGACAGTCCTGCACTAGGTGAGAGCGTTCCAGCAGAGACAAGCCCATCCCTCGACCGGAATGCCAAACATCTGAGACTCGGCCGTGGAGGGGGGGACGGGACGGGCGGGAGGTCGAAAGGTCACGCGAAGCATCAGGTCGGGCAAACCAGTGAAACCTGCAAAAAAAACAAACGCAGTCAGTCGTTCGAGAGGAGAACGACACCGGAACTCTTTGACCAAATGGGCCGGAGGAGATCTGGCAGAAGGAGGCGGAGCTCTTACGGAGATGAGGGCGGAGCTCAAACAAAATCCCCAACCAATCCCCAACCTGAAAGCTCTGCAACAACAAGTTTGACGAGCAGCCCGCGGACAGCATGTGCTGACTCAGCCTTTGAGGAGGCGGCAAACAGTCTTCCAGAAGCCTCCGGAGCAGAAGAGCCAAACTCAGGTAGCCATGAGGATGTCGTCCGAGAGGAATGTTTGGAAGCGAGCCTGAGCGAAGATTTGGTTGAGCTGGTTTATTCAGATATGGACGAGCAACGGGTGGTGAGGCTGACGGAGAGCGCCGAATCCAAACGCAGGAGCATCAAAGTGTCTCACAGCGAGGTGGTCTTCGCTAAAAAGGTGGTGGTCACCTCAGAGGACCAAAATGAAGACCAAAATGTGACTTTTAAAGACACTACGGACACCAAACGGCTGAGATCTGATGAAAGAGCGAGGTAAATTTACCTGTTTAACCTGTTTTGAGCTGTGCTTACAGAAATAACATACAAAACTCTTGGGTTTGATTTGATCTGAGAGCCTTTTAATGCACAAGTTTCTGTTTGAACTTGAAGTTGAATATGCTTCATCCAAGCGTAGGAAATCTTTCTTTAGATTATCAAGACAAAACATCATGCGTCATGTTGTGAAATATGTTCTCTTACTTGGCTACTCGTCATTCCTCTGTAAAGTCAAGCATTAAAAATAACCTGTTGGTTAATGATCCTGACCTGGTTCTAAGAGCTCCCTGCATTGAAAATAGGCATTTTCATAACAATAAAGTGTTTAGATAGTTAAATGCCAGTTTTTCTAGATGTCAGCCTTGCATTTTTCTTCTATATGCATCAGCAGCTCTTAAAGGGATAGTTCACCTAAAAATAAATTCCATTCCAACCTGCTATGATTTTCTTTTGCTGAAAACAAAATCAAAAACAAAATCTTCCACAAATCAAGGTCTTAAATTGGAGCAGAATGTCTTAAATTCAAAAAGCATGGCAGTGTTGCACACAATGCAAATGGCAGTACATACTTCATATGTCATTTTAGCATCTAACTTGATTTGATTTTTTTTTGACATTTACACTGAAAAATGACAAAAAAAAAAAACACTATACTTATTTTGCAGTGTGATCAGAAGTTACAGTAAGAATGATTTCCATAGTTAAATTAAAAAGTAATGGAGACCTGTTTTATTTTCAGACTTTGAAGTGTTGCTAATTAAATTCATTTTGTTCTCAGACATTTACATGTATAGAACATAGTGACATATTGTGTTCTCTTTAATTTATTCCTTAACTTTCTTTAAGAAGTCTTAAATTTGCCTTCATAAATCTTGCAGAAACTCGGTAATGTCAAGCTCCAAAAAAATATGATGGCCAAATGAAAGTTCTGGGTGAGAAATAGGCTAAAATGCATGCCATTTGTGATAATCTAAGCTATTTACTGATAGCTTTCCCCTCTGTTGCAGCTCTCAAATCTCATCCCCACACAAAGAAATTGTGAAAGAGTCATAACAACTTTTATGATGCATGTTTAAGCATTTCTTGCTTTTTGGAGCTTCACAGTCATTCACTCCATTCACTTTCAAAGTAGGGGAAAGAGCAACTAGAGTAAGTCATGAGAGTGAATTAGCATGTAAATTGTTGTGGATCTTTTGAAATTTTATCTTGCAGTACGTGTTAGTCACTTTTTCAATAAAAGCATTTTTCTGAAAATGCAAAGGAATAAGGGGAATTCAGTTCCTTAATGCATTTGTGGCTTGTTTCAAGCAGAGAAATAACTGAAGTGAAAAAACAAGGAAGAGCAGACAAAGCCTGAGAAAGTGGAAAGAAAGACAATGAGTCAACAGTTAATGAAGGGAGTGGATGCTAATATGAATAATGTGAACTTGATAGTTGAACCAGTTTTGATCTTTGTTCTTTGTTATTTTACAGATTGCCAGAGAACAGAGTAGACGGCACCAATGTAAAGTCCAGTCTTCAAAAGGCCCGAATTGCAGACAAAATCAGTCTGTTTGAGAGAGGAGCCACCAGTGCAGTTAGTAGCTCCACAAACCTGCTTCGCCTGGATATTTCTCCAGCTCGAAATGTGGCCAGTCGTCTCAAAGATTTCACAGAACATGCCGGAACACGGTCCAGTTCTGCACCTCCAAACCAAACAGTTAAAGAGAGGGCGAAGAATTTCAGCGCAGGGCAGAGGGGGGAAGAGAAGCTGACGTTGCCGTCTGGTCGTACGTCGAACGAAGGACATTCAAAAACGACTGAAATATCGTGTTCTGGACATTTTGAAAAATTCACAGCAAAGACAGATACCAGCGGAGAGCCAAAGGGTAAATCCAAACCTCATTTAAACATAGATCAAACAGACTCTAAATCCTACAAAGCAACACCTGCATTGTCAGAGAGCATAAGCTCAAACGATGGGAATAAAGAGGCTGATTCTCTCCCGACAGTTTCATCACTTACTGACAAGGCCCTGCAGGTGAAATCACCAAACCGGACAGGCACACGATCTAAAAAACGTCGAGGCAAAGATGCGCTCTGCCCCACCAAACCAGAAAGGGGTGAAGATAAACAGGAGGACAAGGACAACAAAGACAAACCTCTTGTAGATGCAGGAGACATTGTAAAGACCACAGAGCAGAGCACTTCTGATAAGGAAAGACCCAACTCTGCAGGGGAGGTCACAAGCAAAAAACCTACAGTCCCTCCCAAGTTGGAGAAAGCCGCAGAAATTATGCAAAGCACAAAGAAAAAATTTGACTCAAAGAATGCTGACACAAAAGTTCCTACAGAATTGAAAAGCAAGGATGAGAAGGAGCGAGAAAATAGCGGTGACTTTGAAGCACAGATAGTGGCCGTTGCTTCAGATACACATCCTTCTCCATCCAGAAAGGACAGCTCAAATAAAGAGAAGATACGGACAGACATCGACTCAAAAATGGAAGAGAAACAAAAAAACAGCAAGAAAAAGCAGTGCTCAGAAGGAGAGCAGGAAGATGAGCAGAGGAACAGAGACTTGATTGTAAACTTGTTGCTTGGAGAGTCAAGGAAACCAGATCCATCTGTGACAAAAGAAGAGAAACCACCGACCCCAGAGGACCTGAAAGAGGCCAGATCTAAAGACTCCTCTGAGCCAGCCAATAGCAGCACTGCAGCCTCCAGGAACAATGCCATGCGACACAGAGCGAGTGAGAGGGATATGCTGGTCTTACCTGAGAAAGTGGAAAACACCCCTGAAAATAGCCCAAAATCAGCACAAAGACTGTCAAAGATGAACCAAAAGAGTCAAGAAAAAGACTGTTTGACCAGTCAGAACCAGAAAAACATCCTTGTTACAGAAATAACTGATCAACTGAAAACAACTGAGACACACAAACATAGAAAGGAAATCAAAACATCAAAGCCAACCGAGCAGAAAGTAGAAGGTAAATCAAAACCAGATAAATCAAAGGACACCTCTACTGTGAGACAGGAAGACACAACAATTATGGCAACCAGTCAAGGTAAAGAAACTCAGACTACTGAAAAAAACTCTTCCGCTGAATTGTCTGATCAGACTAAAGAAAACACCACTTTTACAAGCAAGACACCAGCAACACCAAACCCTGCACTGGTCCAAGACCAAAATGATCAAATGGACACCATAATTTCACCTCAAATTGCACTTACAGAGGGAGGCGGTCCCAAAATAGATGGGCCGCCCCCACGCAGCCAATCAGAGAGCAGCGAAGGACAGAAGACACAGAGGGTATCTAGTAAAAGGGATTTACAACAGCAACAACAAAAGCCTAGCACTGAAACTAAAAAGGGAGGCACCAAAGAAACCAAGAGCAAAATCACTAGCACAAAAATTACATCCATAATGAATGGCGATATACACTCTGTAGAGACAGAAGATCAGTTTTCTTACAGACTTATGCGGTCTGGAGAAGAAATACTTGAAAATACCTTACCTGAAATACCATCCAATAATGAAAATCTATCTCTGAGCTCATTTTCATCTGAAGCTACTGAAGCGTCCACAGAGCAGTCTGGCCAGGTCAGTGAAAAGTTTACCGCTAAACCAGCCTCAACAGATGATACGGCCTTCATTTTACCAGCCTCAAGTGATAACAACAACACAACTCTATCAAACCCAGCTAATAAAAAAACAACTAATGCAAAGACCACTCCTCCAGCTGCCTCACCCAATGAGAAAACCTATACTTTACCTGCCTCAACCAAAGAAAAGACTACATTTCCACTAGCAACAACCACTGAGACAATCTCTGCTTCATTAGGCTCCAGTGATGACAAGAACAAACCCCCACCAGCCTCAATTAATGAAAAGTACAAAACTTCATCAGAGTCAGTTAACAAAAGGACACCTATTGAAAAGACCACATCTCCACAAGCCTCAACCAATGAGAAAACCTCCACTTTACCTCCCTCAACTAAAGAAAAGACTACACCTCTACCAGCAACAACCACTGGGACAACCTCTGCTTCATTAGGCTCCAGTGATGACAAGAACAAACCCCCACCAACCTCAAATAATGAGGTCATCTCCAGTTTACCAGCCTCAACTAATGCAAAGAAAACACCTCCTTCAGACTCAGTTGATAGAATGACAACTGATGAAAAGGATACGTATCTACTAGCATCAACTGAAGAAAAGGTTGCACGTTCACCAGCCTCATCCAATAAAAAGAAGAAGCCTCCACCAGCCTCAACTAACGAGACAATCTCTGCTTTGCCTGGCTCTGCTAATGAAAAGACCACACATTCTGCATCATCAACTGTTGGGTCTACATCCGCTTCATTAAGCTCTGGTGATGACAAGACCACACCTGCAAAATCCCCAACTAAAGAAAATGCTGCACCTCCACCAGCTTCAACCACTGAGACAATCTCTGCTTCATTAGGCTCCAGTGATGAGAAGAACAAACCTCCAGCAGCCTCAACCAATCCACCAGTCTCCATTGATATCACTCCTAAAAATGAGTGGACCACGCCACTGCCAGTGTCATCCTCTTTCCCAAAAACCTCTATCAATGAAGAGAATATAACTCCACTTTCTTCAGCCAAAGAAAAGATCATATCACCACCAGACTATGGCAGTGTAAAGACCAAACCTTCACCAGAAAAGCCTTCAGCTCTTGATGTCTCAGCGAAACAAAAGATCTCCTCCAGTAAATCTACAGATCCATCCACAAGAAAAAAGCAATTTGTCCTCAAACCCTTTATCCTTCCTG
Source organism: Cyprinus carpio (assembly GCF_018340385.1). Lineage (NCBI taxonomy): Eukaryota > Metazoa > Chordata > Actinopteri > Cypriniformes > Cyprinidae > Cyprinus > Cyprinus carpio. Next base: position 1,215,600 of record NC_056575.1, read on the forward strand.
AAATCCCCAATACACGTGGCAGCTCCTCCCAGAGCAAGGACTCTCCATCTAGCTGGCTTGATGTGGATCACCAACGTCCTATAAGGAAGAAGCTGTTGATTTCAGAACCTAAGCTCAGCTCCTCTGTGAGTGAGACCAACCTCCTGGACACATCAGGAGAATTTGACCCGGATGACTTTGTTGCAAATGTGAAAAGGCTAGCAATGCCGTTCAATCTTCCCCAACGCAAACACAACAAACATCGCCTGCAAACACCTCCGTTTGCCATGCCTGCCATCAAAGAAGACCGCTTTGAGAAACCCTTTGATCCGGAGGAGTTCCAGCATGGATTGAGGCGAAGAAGGGAATTCACTTTGGATCTGGCAACCAGTTCGATATCCAAAAGTCAAGCCACAATAGTCAAGGAGGTGGACACCAAACCTAAGCGACAGAGCATCCTCACAAGGTCCCTGATCTTCCAGAGAGCAAGGACGGAGTCTGAAAAAGAAGAGGGAGAAAAAGAGGAGGGATCAGATGAAAATACAACAGAACCACTGAAGGCAATGTCTCGTTTGGAGAGGTGCTCTATTGTCAGCATTCTACGCAGCCCCAACAAAGCAAGACGAATGGAGTTTTTAAGCCCCACTGAGTGTCCTTCAGATGGGCTGTTATCACCCAGCGATGGTTCTGGGTCTACAGCACCTCCACAATCACAACTAGCACCAACTACAGAACCACCCAAACTGGTCCCAGTAGAGGAAACCCTAGCTAAGAATGACAGCCGTGGTACCCGGTCTGGTTCTCAGGTTATTCTAAAGCCTAACAAGGACACTGGGCCTGCTGTGACACCTGACCTCAAAACAACTTCAAGAGACCCCACAGTCACTCTGTCAACAGACACTAATGCTCCTTCTCGTCCCAGTGGTACCCAGATTAGTTCCCAGTTTGTACAGAAACCTACGAAAGATGATGGACCTACCCTGGAGCCTGACTTGAAAACAAATTCAACAGACCCTCCAGCCACCATGATAACAGACAATACTGTTCCTCCACCTAGTTGTACCCAGTCTGGTTCCCAGGTTGTTCAAAAACCTACCAAGCATGATGGACTTGTCCTCAAAACAACTTCAATAGACCCCACAGTCAATATTTCAATTGATGCAAACATTCCCTTTTCTCCCAGTGGTGCCCAGACTAGTTCCCAGTTTGTATCAAAACCTATGAAAGATGATGGACCTACACTGCAACCTGACTTGAAAAGGACTTCATTAGACCCTCCAGTCACCATGTTAACAGACATTAAAGCTCCTCCAACATCTAGTTATACACAGTCTGGTTCACAAAATGTTCTAAAACCCATCAAGGATGATGGACCTGCTCAGCCATCAAATATAATCGACCCACTGGTCAGCCATCCCTCATACATCACAGCAACAACACATACTTGCATACATTCAAATACCATAGTGCTAAGATATTCACAATAGTGTTGTTCACAACCAAAATATGTCACATATTTGAACTCAGTTGCACATAAGTGTAAACAAGTGTCTAAATCATGTGTGTATCTATTTGTGTGTGTATTTGCTGGTTAGGTGGCTAGAGAAAGTGCTTCCATGCCTGGCCTAGTGGATCTGAATAAGGCTGTTGATGTAGCTGATGGGAAGATCCCAGAAGATATTATTCCACCTGCACCTGTAGTTGCAGCGGCTCAAATCCCTCAAGCTAAACCTCAGAGAGAACTACTAAATGTATGAGTCAATCACCAAAGTGTATTTTCTTTGTAAATCCCAAAAATGTATTTGTTCACAGCTACAATTGCTCTGCATGCCTGCTTGTACTTCATGCTTGTCCATATTTGTACGTGACAATGTGAGACATTTGAAGTTTTAATGAACAAAGGGCAAAATCATTGGGTTATTATTGGATCATGTTTTTGTCTGCTTGGATAAATATTATGAAACATTTGCAAACCAGTTACTCGCATTACTCTCTTAACCACAACAAGCCATGCCGTTTTGTCTTCCAGATTCCAGCTGCTCGTGGTATCCACCGGCGACCTGGAAAGGTTTGCCAGCATTTCAAACTCGTGACCTAACAGAGAATGTCAGATATTAAAACCTGCTCTGCTTGCATAGCATGAGCAAAGTTTTTTTAATTTTATTTATGATTTCAATGTGAGCAAAGTGCACTTGGGCCCTAATTTGAAGCTTTGTACCTGTCAGATTGTGATATTTGAGCGCCATCAGTTCAGCGGACAGTCCTTTGAGTTCTACAGGGATCAACCTGATGCCACACACATGCAACTGTCCGGTGTCATATCTATTAAAGTGGTCAGAGGATGGTAAGTGGCATCTCTGGAGAACAAATACTCCATGCATGATGATGAGCCTTTCAATAGATCAGTTTTAACTGCATTTTGGTTTGTCTTAGCTGGATACTTTATGAGAAACCAGGATTTGAGGGACGATGCATCGCCCTGGAAGAGGAAGGAGTTATAGAACTGCCCAATCAATGGGCAGAAGAGGGTGAAAAAACATCTGTGGTCATTGGCTCAATTCGACTGGCTATCAGAGTAAGTGAGCTCGAGCATCTTCTTGAAAGAGTTGTTTTGAACACAGTATCCGCTTTCTGAAGGTCAAAAGAGACAGGAGTGACCACTGCATTTTCCTGTATGCATCTGCAGGACTACACTCCTCCCCGGATACAGTTGTTCACCGAGCCCGCTGGCAGAGGCAGGAGCTCTGAGTATGTGGATAACATCGAGGAAGTGGGCAGTTTCAGCCATCCTCAGAACACCGGCTCAATTAAAGTCCACAGTGGTCTGTAAGTTTACAGACACACCCTACTCTGACCTTGAGCGTTTACTGGGGTGTGCATTTGGAAGCAGTTGTTGGGTGTGTGTGGTAAAAGTGACATGCACATGAGTACTTACAAAAAACGTTTATGATTTGCTTTCTGTTTTGGAGAACTGAGCTTGTTTGTGATGCTTGGAAAAGCCAAAAGAATACCTTTCGCAATGGCAAAGAAATATGCTAGTGCGGAAAATCAATTAAAACTCACATCCCAAAGTGTACTTCAGCCGTCCGCATTCCATGACAGTCAAGTCAAGTCAAGTCACCTTTATATATATAGCGCTTTAAACAAAAAAGACTGTGTCAAAGCAACTGAACAACATTAATTAGGGACAGTCCAAGTGATGTTTTTTTCAACATCAGAAGTGTCCATGGATGTCAACACGTACTGTCCGCATTTAGCCGAATTTTTGTGTCCATGCGGATGGTCCGTGTAAAACGTTAGCTATGATTCCACCCACCTATTTTTATGTGCATTTTGGAATATCGCATAAAAAACGCTGCATGGAAACGGCAAGATGTGCATTAATTCTAAAAATATGCATAAAAAACTTATGCGCACAATTGAGTAGGATACATTTTTTATGCGAAAAGAACAAATGTACATAAACTACGATGGAAACACATTTACCGAATAAGTTTACCATCATGCGCATCAAAAAAGTCATGTGACTTTACACGATGGGACGGAATAACTTGACTAACCAGTGGACCGATCTCGTTGCACAGTATCTGAAATGTTGTTTTGTCTGTCATCAAAGTATTTCTGTTTAACTGCTTCCCAGAACTGTTTCATGACTGCGTTCCCAAACAACAAGCATCCACTTCCGAAAGCAGTGACAGCATTTATTGTGTTTCGTCTGCTCTCTCTAAGGCACAAGTAATTCACCATATATGAAAATTATTATATTAAGTGGCTTCTTCTACTTTTCTTAGTGATATTTAGTGCCAGTTTATCAGGAAGTGACGTTTTTGTTCTCTTTGACTCGTTGGATGGAAATGGTGCGCATAAGTTAAATTCGAACCTTTGGATGAAAACATAATTATTGCCTTAAGGCCCAGGTATACTACTTTTTCCATGTTCTGCTCCATCTCGCGCGCAGCTTTCAAAGCGCGGACGGACGAGTGCGACTTATGCGCAGTGCCACCTAGTGGACTCTCTCTGTCTCAACATTCACCTCGCTCATAAAGCAATCCATTGTTCTTATTTACATTTTTTAATTATTTTTTTATGGCAGTATCTGGCAACCCTGAGTAAAGACATACCTCCTTCCCTGTGATTTCTTGCATCACAATTCTGATACACATTTAAATATGTCATTAACTGGTTTTTCAGTTCAGTTATGTATGTATAATTTATTTATTTATTATAATAATATTATTATTTATTTATTTATTATAAATGCAGTTGCCACAACCTGATTTTTTCAGGAGTCAATTCGGTTGTAGAATGTGGTCGTCACTCTGTTAAATAACTGAAATATGTATGTACAGAACAGAATTAAGTACTAAAAGGTGAACGGACTACCAGATTTAGCTGCAGTATATACATGGCCAGTGTCGTGAAGGCACATAATGACTGATGATTCATGAGTGTGTTATGCGTTTGAGTCACAGCATTAGTCACGCTGAACCATATAAACACTATCAGAGCCACATAATCCAGCACTCAGACTATAGGACGAAAACTCATTCTGATGCTTTCAGAACGAAAGGGGAAAAATAATTGTCAATCCCGTGGCAGAAACAGAGAAACAAATAGAGACAGAATTAGCATAGCTACTGTTCCAACCAAGTAAAAACTATTTGTTTAACCCAAGATAAAGAATAATAATGTGCATTTAAATAGGAATACTGTAACTGCAGTACAAGATTATGAGATGCATTATTTGAATGCTTGGCCAAAGAGATGTGTTTTAATCTAGATTTAAACAGAGAAAGTGTGTCTGAACCCCGAACATTATCAGGAAGGCTATTCCAGAGTTTGGGAGCCAAATGTGAAAAAGCTCTACCCTCTTAGTGGACTTTGCTATCTACTATCAAAAGTCCAGAGTTTTGTGACCTTAGGGAGCGTGATGGGTTGTAGCGTGGTAGAAGACTAGTTAGGTACGCAGGAGCTAAACCATTAAGGGCCTTATAAGTAAGTAATAATATTTTGTAACTGATATGGAACTTAATAGGTAGCCAGTGCAGAGACTGTAGTATTGGGGTAATATGATCATATTTTCTTGACCTGGTAAGGACTCTATCCACTGCATTTTGGACTATCTGTAGCTTGTTTATTGAGGATGCAGGACAAGCACCTAGCAGTGCATTACAATAGTCCAGTCTAGAGATCATGAATGCATGAACTAGCTTTTCTGCATCAGGAACAGGTAACATGTTTCGTAGCTTGGCAATGTTTCTAAGATGGAAGAATGCTGTTTTTGTAACATGGGAAATATGATTTTCAAAAGACAAGTTGCTGTCTAATATAACACCCAGATTTTGACTGTAGAGGAAGTAACAGTACAAAACCACAGAGGAAAGACAGAAAAAATCAGGAAGAGTGCAGAATGGCAGATGAAAGCTATGGCAGGAATGTGAGCGGGAATAGAAAGAGAAAAGAGGGTGGAGGTGAATGATTTACAGCAGCAGATGAACCAGCAGAACACAACAAACAATAGTGTTTACAGTCCAGCATATTCATAACTGTTTCAATTTTTTTTTTTTTTTTTTTTTTTACAACTTTTCTGATTAGAGAAACCTCAGGAAAACAAGCAAACATTAATATTTTAACATGTCACAGCATTGCTTCCCCGATCATTATTTTAAGTCAGTGAGATGTTAACTAGTACCTGACAAAAACTAGTGAAGTCACTTCAAGTCACCTGGCTTGACTGATAAGCGAGTGATTAGTTCAGGTGACGAATGATTGACAGCTGTGCTCTCTGCTCTGCAGCTGGCTGGTTTACAGTGATCCGGGTTTCCAGGGTCTGCTGGCGGTTCTGGAGGCCGGAGAGTATCCGTTCCCGGAGGCCTGGGGTTTCCCGTCGCCCGCGGTCGGCTCTATGAGACCTCTGCGTATGGTACGGCTCACACCCTAACGTTACTCACCCGTCTACAGCAGTGTGTCATCAGAACTGTGCTTGTTTTGCAGGGCGCTCTGAAGGTGGAGAAGTCGAATGCAGTCAAGGTTTGTGAGCATCAGTGTCTTCTCAAGTGTGACAGTCATAGATAGATAGAGACTCTTGATCTGTCTCTCGCTTAGGCCGTGTTGTACGAAAAGGCCGGTCTGGAGGGCCGATGTGTGGAGGTTCAGGGAGACGTGACAGAAAACCCCGGACTGGATGGTGTGGAATCACTGAAGATCCTCGGAGGCCTGTGAGTGCTGAGCTCTGATGTTCTTCCTCAGTGTTACCCCCAGCACTGCTGTTGAATGCTTCTCTTCTCGTCTGGTCTCAGGTGGGTGGGGTACGATGGCGAGGGCTTCGAGGGCCAGCAGTTCGTTCTGGAGGAAGGAGAGTATCTGGACTGGACAGACTGGGGCGGGACGGGGGAAAAGCTCCTCTCTCTGCGGCCCGTCCTCATGGTGAGTCTCATCTTCACTAGCGATTGGTTGGTTAGTGGGATCATGCATTAGCTGTTGGATTTGGGGAAAAGCATCTTTTAGTAAAAGCTAAATTAATTTGCATTATTTAACTGGCAAATGAAACATTTCACATTTTTTATCTTAAATTTCACCATTGCTTTTCAGATTATTTTACCTTTACAAAAAAACAAACAACCAGGCAAACAACATCAAAAAATTTGGGGAATCGTTCCTCTTTGGAAAGTCACTTTGTAAGCATCTGCTGAATGCATGAATGTAAATGTAAAATGGAAATCCTGCCTTAATGCGTCTCGTTTAAAGCACCAGCCGTAAAAACACTGAGCGCTGTGCTCTGTTCAGCTCAGTTCCGCTCCGTGCAGCTGTTTTTGAACTCATAAACACATCCTGTGTAAACATGTGTAAGAAACACACCTGTGATGGGGGTCAGGTGAACCCCAAACCTGCTCACTTACTGATTTAGGATCGATTCGGTAAAACCACAGAGCAGTTTTGCATCGTATTTTCTTTCTTAATAGAGGTTTTGCACTCTGTTCTCCATCGGTCATTATCACTGAAGTCAGTAAACAGTGCAGATCAGATGAACACGAGCCAAACGGGTTACACAACCTCCATCAGCGCATCCCTGCGGTGTTTATGAGCTCTGGACGCACAATAGCAGGAAATAACAGAACCAAAACCAGCGCCGAACGCTTGCCAACTGCTTTCTAATTTAAGACAACTGAAGGCTGTAAAAGACTTTGTTTTTCAGGATTTCTCCTCCCCTCATATGAAGATGTTTAGTGAGCCGGACTTCTCAGAGCGTGGCGTCAGCATCGACCTCCTGGAGCCGCTGGAAAACACCCTGAACACACCCTACGGCCCGCAGACGCACTCCATCGAGGTCCTGTCCGGAGTGTGAGTCACTTTCTTCATCCTAGAGTCCGGAAGTAAAGACTCACCTGGTTTTCAATATCTTATAAACCATTAGAGGGCTCCAGGATTGTTAATTGATGGTATATGTTTCTGTTTAAGCCACCAGTTTGTATTATTTGGTGAAAAACTACATTACCCATTATGCTGTGCAGAAAATTCCACCAATCAGAGAGTAGGGGTGAGAAAATTGAGCTCAGTGTGCTTTAGCTCCACCCACTACCATGTAGCACTCGCTAAACTGTCAAAATACTTAAATATCTGTATGTGTGTGTGTGTGTGTGTATAACAATACTTCTGGAACCAAAAAGTGGGCGGGCACTAATGTTCTCTCTTCAGCCAATCAGGTTGTCCGTCAGTTTAATAGAAAAGCATGCACATCTGACACAAAACAATGCTCAAAGTTGCCTGTGATTCCTTTCAGTCTGTTAGTGCTTCCACAGAACTAAAGAGCGCACCTGTTCAGGTAGAGGTGCATTGTTTCCTGCCACTAGCAGGTCATGTGACACACACACCCATAAAAACACAGGTCTGCCTCGGGCTAATCATCATTCAGAGGAACGGAGGGCGTCTGCCAGAATATGGCAATAAAAGAGTGTGTGCTTCCTGCCGCGCTTCTCACAATCCACGCTGTTTCCTGTAATTACTGGAGTGTGTGTGTGTGTGTGTGTGTGTGTGTGTGAGTGTGTGTGTGTGTGTGTGTGTGTTTGAAGGGGAACTGCCTTTCACAACATCTAAACACATATCAGGTTTTAAGTGAAAGTGCTCAACAAAAAAAAAAAAAATGCAAAAACTTAGAATTGTGAAAAAGTCTGAAAATGTGATATTTTTTTTAATTGTGAGTTTTTGTGTGGATGGGTGTCATAATTGTGAGACATAAACTTGGTAGGTTCATTTGGTTTAAGCAAAAAACTCACTTCATTTTGATGCATTTTCCATCTTCAGTAAATCTATCTAGATTTAAGTTTAGATTTAATGTTTAGATAATTGTACTGGAAAACAAGACAGAAATACAGAGGAAGAACATCAGTGAAGACAATCACATAATGGCTGCACGTCTGTGATTATGCACGTGCGCCTGTGTGTGTGTGTGTGTGTGTGTGTGTGTGTGTGTGTGTGTGTGTGTGAAGGGCACCGCCTTTCACAATGTATAAACACATACAGGCTTGTTTAAGGTTTAAGCACTCGTCACACACACACACACACACACACAAACACACATTTTTCTAGTACAGACAGAGGCATGAAGGCTGTGTCTTTGATTATACATGCCTGTTCAAGTGTGTGTGTGAGTGTGTGTGTGTATGAGACGCATGCATGCATGAAGGCAGGTCTGTATTTGTTCAGGCACATGTGTGGGTGCCTCGGCTCTGTGAGTCTCATTATTTTGGGAGTTGCTGTAGTTTCACTGCATTGAATGTCAGTTTGGGCATCACGGAATGTGAAGCATTAAACACTGACGACCTTCAGGACGTTCCTACCACAGAACTGTAGCTGCATTCTCCTCATATTGTGACTTGAGTCTAGCTGCAAGTTAGTTTCAAAGGAATAATTCAGCTGGAAAGCATCCTTTATTCGCCCTCGTGTCACTTCAAACCCGTATGACTATCATTCTTCAGTAAAACAGAAAAAGAGATGTTTAGCAGAATGTTCACGCTGCTCTTTTCCACCCAACACTGTACAGAACTGAATAAGTCTGATTGATTTCTTGTAGGTGGGTGGCGTTCGAGGGTCCCGGGTTCTCCGGTCAGCACTATGTTCTGGAGAAGGGTCTGTACGGAAGCCCGGAGGACTGGGGCGCGGCCCACAGCCGGATCTCCTCCGCCATCCCCGTCATTCTGGTGAGAGTCGCTCTGTAATCATGAGAGAAAAGGCTGATCTGATCATCAGCAATCAATCAATCGATCGATCAATCGGATGCTGAGCAGCATCTGGAGAATACGAGGGATTGATGACGTCTGATGAATAGAGACACATTTATTTTCTTCAGAATAATGTGGACTGATGAATCACTCACAGTGACAGCGGCGACGTGAAATAGAATCAGTTCTGATTTCATGTTGACTTTATAACTGGAATATAATGACCCAATGTCAGTTATTAATGTGTATATTTAATATTTCAGGAAAATCAAGAAAACTCCTGCCACTTCCAGGTTTGTGAAAGAAATTCTTATTGTTTATTTATCATCCATATTATATGTTTTATGTGTGTGTGTGTGTGTGTAAATGTTGTTGATTTTATTATTATTTTGTAAATTGTTCATATATTTTCTAATATATTCATATATTTCATATATTTTATTTATTATGGTATAAAACTGTTTATATTATTTAAAATTTCCAATATATATTATTATTGTTATTATGGTATGTTGTTCCAATTTTCCTTTTTTTTGTATAAAACCATTATTATTTAATTTTTATTTTTGTTTTTTTTATATATATATACAGATAGATAGATAGATTAGTTCTGTATATTTAAAATATATTTAGTATATATTATTTTGTTCAAATTTTCCTAATTTCCTAATTTTCCTATAATTTTTTTTTAATAATTATTTATAATATTTTATTACAAAACAATTTATATTATTATAAAACTATCCTAATAATTATTTAATATACATATAATTGTTTTATTATATATATAATTTTGTTTTCATTTTACTCATTTCAAGAGGTCAGCATGAATATTAATATGGAGTGTAATCTTCTTGATGTAATAGATTGAGCTGTTCTCTGAGTCTGGATTTGGTGGGACGTCTGTCCTGCTGCAGGACTCGTTACCCACAATGCCCTGCGGCTTCAGCGTGCACTCCTGCAGGGTTCATGCCGGAAGGTTCGTTAGATCTGTTCTGTCATCAGTCAGTCGGTCTGTGTGTTTCTGCTCTCACATGAGTGTGTGTGTGTGCAGGACTAAGTTACTGGCGTGCGGCTTCAGCCGCTTCCTGCAGTGAGAGTTTCTCCGGTCATCAGTGTGTTCTGGAGGAGGGTTTTTATCCTGATCTGTGGACGATGGGCTTCACACAGCCGGACGCGTCAGTGTTGTCGCTCCAGCCCACAGGACACGTGAGTCTCCCTCTCCTGCATGAGTCTGCTCCAGCAGCAGTGTGTTCTGTGTTCTGAAAGCTGAATGTGTCTCTGGCGCGCAGGAGCTCTCAGTGCCATCGGCGGTGCTGTTTGAGCGCTCTGGACTCAGAGGACGGAGGACAGTCCTGAAGTCAGGTTCAGTGAATCTGCAGCTGACACACAGCTGCTCCAGAGTCTCGTCTGTGCTGGTGCTCGGCGGCATGTGAGGAGCACACACTTCACTCTCATTCACTCACTCACTCATTCACTCACTCTCTCACTCACTCACTCACTCACTCACTCATTCACTCATTCACTTACTCTCTCACTTACTCTCTTACTCATTCACTTACTCTCTGACTTACTCTCTTACTCATTCACTCACTCTCTCACTCATTCACTCACTCACTCACTCACTCACTCACTCACTCACTCATTCACTCACTCTCTCACTCACTCACTCACTCACTCTCTCACTCATTCACTTACTCTCTCACTTACTCTCTTACTCATTCACTTACTCTCTCACTCATTCACTCACTCACTCACTCATTCACTTACTCTCTTACTCATTCACTCACTCTCTCACTCATTCACTTAACCTACCACCCAACCAATCAACCAACCACTCATTCACTTACTCTCTCACTTACTCTTCACACTCTCTCACTATTCACTTACTCTCTCACTCTCTACTCTCTTCACTTCATTCACTTACTCCACTCTCTGACTTACTCACTCACTCACTCTCACTCATTCACTCACTCACTCACTCTCTCACTCACTCACTCTCACTCATTCACTCACTCATTCACTTACTCTCTTACTTACTCTCTTACTCATTCACTCACTCTCTCACTCATTCACTCACTCTCTCACTCACTCACTCTCACTCACTCACTCATTCACTCATCTCACTCACACTTACTCTCTCACTTACTCTCTTACTCACTCTCTCACTCTCACTCACTCACTCACTCACTCTCACTCATTCACTCACTCACTCACTCTCTCACATACTCACTCACTCACTCACTCACTCACTCACTCACTCATTCACTCACTCTCTCTCTCGCTCTCACATACTCACTCTCTCACTCACTCACTCACTCATTCACTCACTCTCTCTCACTCACTCTCTTACTCAGTCACTCACTCTCTCACTCATTCACTCACTCACTCACTCTCTCACTCACTCACTCACTCACTCACTCTCTTACTCTCTCTCACTCTCACTCATTCACTAACTCATTCACTCACTCACTCACTCACTCACTCACTCTCTCACTCATTCACTCTCTCACTCACTCTCTCACTCATTCACTCACTCGCTCACTCATTCATTCACTGATACATTCATGCTGAACAGCAGCCACTCTCTCACTCACTCACTCTCTCACTCTCTCACTCACTCATTCACTCTCACTCACTCACTCTCTCACTCATTCACACACTCTCTCACTCTCTCACTCACTCACTCCCTCTCTCACTCTCTCACTCATTCACACGATACATTCATGCTGAACAGCAGCTTTGAGCTCTAGACGTTCACTTTAGTCACCTCTGAGTCATTTTATTATGTACTTTTGCCATTTTATCAGTTGATTTATATATTCTTAAATATTTAGTTTAATTTGTTTTATTATCAGTTTTAGGTTTAATAATTTTTTGTATGTCTGTTTTAGATTTAGTTAGTTGCCAAGGCACCATTTCTGATTTTCTAATTTTAAGTCTAGTATTTATATTTTATTTCAACCTTATTTCCATTAACAAAACCACTTGTAATAGTTTTAGTTAGTTTAGACTTTATTTTCATTTCAGTTTCAGTAATTTAAAGACGGGTTTTATTTTACAGATTTTACAGTTATTTTACAGTTTTTTTTTCTTTTCTTTTTTACATTTAATTTAAATGAAACACTTTTAATAGTTTTAGTTAGTTCATTTTTTTACATATATATTTCAATGTGTCCTTAAATATTTAGCTTTAATTCATTTTCATTCCAGTTTTAGTATTTTGACTTCTAATTTTTAAGTTAGTTGTCAAGGAAGCATTTCTACATTTAGTTTACGTTTTTCATTTAATATTTATATTTTATTTCAGATTGATTTCTATTAGCAAAATAATTTTATTTTTAGCTCACAATTTTAATTTTAGGTTAATGTTTTAGTATATTTTTTTGTATGCTTTATTTGTTTTTGTTTTTTTATTATAGCTTTGTAGTTTTTATTCATTTTTATTTAAATTTTAGTTATTTTAGTGCATCAAGTACATGAAAGCGAGAAACATTAGCTGTTTTTCATTTTATTTTCATTAATAACTTTGGTTTTGGTGTTTGGGTTAATGAAATAAAATCCAAATAAATATAATTAAATTAAATTAAAATAATAAAATAAAATAATGAAATGAAATGAAATGAAATGAAATTAAGTGAAATGAAAAGCCCCTGGTCCCAGTACAGAAGAGCAGATCTCGTTGTGATTTTAATGCGCTGCCACTAGAAGCAGAAGCAGGAGAATGTCTCTGCTCTTCAGTGTTTCCAGCGGCTGGTTTGTGAGCGTGTTTCTCCGCTCATGTGCTGCTCATGTTTACCGGTCTCCATGAACACAGTCATTCAGTGTTTATATTCAGCGGATCTGCAGGAAACGAGTCTCAGTTCTGAGTCTGTGAGAGTGGAAAAACTTCAGTGCCACGTCAGATTCACCAGAGTCGTGTGAAAGCTGCTCACGTTCCTCCAAACCCTGTATATGTGTGTGTGTATATATATATATATATATAGAGAGAGAGAGAGAGATTTATATCTATATATATAATAGTAATGAAACTATATATAGTGTATAAACACATATAAATATATCAACTGAAATAATGTTCTGAAAATGAAAAGCATTTCAGATCAGTCACTTGTGAGTTTTTTGCTGTTAAAATGACGTCAGACTCCTTAAGCTTCCTGAATATAATCTTTTCCCACAAATGGCTAAATGTTTCCCTGAAGGAGGGTCTGACCCATGAGAGGACGTATATTTAGCCTGCAGTGACCACAAACTCCAAACAAACGCATCGGGATCATAGAGACGGGCACGTGTTGGTGTGCTGGGTGGAGATACGCCCACACTGAACTGTGTGTGTGTGTGTGTGTGTGTGTGTGTGTGTGTGTGTGTGTGTTGATTGACAGCTGGGTTCTGTACGAGGATCATAACTTCAGAGGCTCTCAGCTCCTGCTGAAGCCCGGCCCCGTTCCTGATTGGCCCAAACTCTCCTCCTGGCTGCGAATCGGATCGCTCCGGCCGCTCATGCAGGTGAGAGGCTCCACCCACTGCAGCTCATGTAGCCAATCGCGAGCGCTGGGGGCGGGGCTATCAGAGTGTCTAGAGGAGAGATGGATCAATATTTGCAGTATATTTGAATCTCACAGCGGTTGTTTTTCACTGGTGCAGAAACAAGTGCATTTCCGTCTGCGGAACAAAGAGGCGGGGCTACTGATGTCCGTCAGCGGCTCATTGGATGACATCAAACTGATGCGTATCCAGGTGAGCGAGGAAACGGGCGGAGCTGAGCAGATCTGGACCTATCAGGACGGTCACCTGCAGTGCAAGGTAGAAACTGACCTATTACTGACCTATCTAAATTACTGTGTAAATCATGTTTAAATTATTTCATTAATATATTTTTGGATTAAAGTGCAGTGGATTGAAGTATTTTCTAATATATTACTATTAATTGAGACAAATATCAAGAAAATTTAAGAAAAAATATATATATGTATGTATAAAATAGCCAAAAATTTAAGACAAATATATATATATAATATCAAGATAATATTATCTAAGATAGAAATAAATATATATATATGTATGTATAACTAAAATAAACATAATATTGAAATAAAAAAAAAATTAAGTAAATTTCGTATTTTGATTCAAATTCTAACTAAACTTTTCATGAAATCTATATAAAAAAACTTTAATTACAAATTCTAATTCAAAAACAAATTATTAAAAAATACAACATTGTTATAACACAGATACATGTAAAAACTAATTAAACAAAAACAAATTATTAAAAAATACAACATTGTTATAACACAGATACATGTATTTATATGTATAAAGAAATAAATATTATATTATTAATATAAAAATACAATATATAATATAAAAATACATTTAATCATTTAATAATTTTGAAATTACACACTTTTTTGTTTTTTGTCTTTGTAATTGTATAGTAATTAAAAGTAAAGTAAATTGTTTAATATATTTAATAATGATATATATTTTTGTATTTTATATTAATCATTTCAATATTTTATATATTTTATATTAATATAAAATATAATGATATATTATGTGAAAATATAATTAAATATTTATGTAATATTTAAATATGACCAAACGTTACTGAAAGAAAGCCCTGGTGTTTGTGTGTGTGTGTGTGTGTGTGTGTGTGTGTGTGTGTGTGTGTGTCAGTGTGTGCTGGACGTGTGTGTGGACGTGAGTTCTGGTGTCCTGATGTCCGGCAGCAGAGCCGTTCTCTCCGCTGAAGCTGGAAAACAGCTCTGGAACATCACGAGCGACGGGATCATCCGGAGCGACACCAGACCAGAGCTCGTGCTGGAGGTCAAAGGTCAGAGAGACACTCAGATACAGCTGACCTCCGTCATGTTCAGATCACGTTTGTTTCCAGAAGCTTTACTTTCACTGTTCCTCAGCGGAGGAATGATCTTCACAAGCCTCCAGAACATCTCACATCTTCTGAGGAGCCTTTATTTCTTCATCTCTCAATCACTGCATTATATGTTTGGATCATTTACATCTCATCTCACTGAGACACATTACTGCAGATAAAGAGCACAGACGCATATTTTAGATCAGTTTATATCAGTATCTGCTCTACTGTTAGAAAGCTCTGTATCAGACTATATGATACAAAAACATAAAACACATATGCAAATAAAACACACTTTTTTAATATTTAGTTCAACCTTCAGTAGATTGTTTGATAACAAAGAAAAAAATAAAAAAAATAAATGAAGTCTCAACAAACTGTTCGATTATACAAAAAGTCTAAAGATTCAGTAAACACTTGCATTTCAAAAAAAGATGAAAATAAGAAAATATTTTGAAAGGATCAGTAAACTCTTCCATTATACAAAAAAAAAAAAAAAATTGCATTACAAAAATATATATAAATAATAATAATAATAATAATAATAATAATAAAATAAATAAATATATACATAATCCTAAAGGTTAAATATATGCTATCATTACAAAAAATGTTTTTATATATTATATATACATATATATAAGGCTTTCAAATGTCTGTCCTCATAGACTTCACTTCATTATAAGAGTTCTACTGTAAACACATTTGTTTTTGCAAACCAGGGAATGAGACGTTAACCAGTTTTCTGCAGTAATTGTGTTTCAGTTGTATTTCACAACAGTCTTCTGGAGACAGGCATAATTTATGACATAAACTCATTAAGCGTTTCCTTAAACGACTCTGTGAGGGAAAAACAAAGCCTCATAAATCCAGATGATTGATGTTAATGCTGTGTTTGGCGGCACGAGCCTGCAGCGCCACCTGCTGGATTCACATCAAACACACACAAATAATGTTATCCCTAAACTACATTAAAAAATCAAGGATTTTTATAGATATTGTTGTTTTTGTTATTAAAAATTAGTTTTAAATATATTAATAATAAATATGATTATTATTATTTAAAATATTATTTTAATATATTATTAATAATTATTAATATTATTGTTAAAAATATATATAACAACAGGTATTTTCATATTGCTGTCATAATTTTTTTTAAATATTTTAAAACACTATAATTAATTTCAGTATCGGCAAAACTACCATGATGATCTGTTAATTAAATTATTTAAAGCACATTCATTTAACAGTGTGAATCTCAAAGAAATTTTTAAAAAAATATATATATCTTGATTAAAGAAAACTAAGCATATTTGTAGAGCCTTTATTCTTATTTTGCATTGTGGAGTTTATGTCACTTAAGCACTTAATGCAAAAAATAAAACACAAAAACAACTCTTCAATACATTGATAAAAAACTAATGACAGGGTTTTCCTTTCTATGATCTCTCTCTCTGTTTCTCTGCAGGAGGTCAACAGTTCGACAAACACCAGGTTATTCTGAATGATTTACACCCAGACAAACTGAATCAGCGCTGGTCTCTGGAGATCCTCTGAGCTGCGCCACGGGACCCACTGCTCTGCTGCGGAGCTGCGCCAGGGGGACCGGCGTCCTGTGAGGCAGCTGCACCAGAGGGACCATCAACTGTGGAAATCTCATTCTCATGAGACCCGGTGGATTGAATATAACAATAATCCACTGGACATCATGTTATTTTGTTATTTGTTTCCAAGAACTCTCAGATTTGAGTGCATACTTGAACAATAATAACTATTTCCCTTTGTGTAAATTGCATGAAACCACCTTGTTTGGACGTTGATCTCAGATGTAATTAAAACCCATTTTTTCACATGTGTATCAAGATTCAGAAGCAGCTACATCCGGCGGTTACGCCAGTATTACGTGACACAACCTTATAATATCCAGGCAAGTCACAGACCCTTTCATCTCACAAAATTCTGACTTTGTTTCTTGTAATTCTGAGAATTGTGAAATTGCTTGATAGTATAAACTCTCAATTTCTAGATATAAACTCGCAATTCTGAGAAAAAAAGTCAAAATTGCACAAATAAATTAATAAATTCAGAATTGTGAGGATATTAACTACAATTTTTTTTTTTAAAAAAAAAAAAACCCTGAATTCGAGATTTAAAGTCAGAATTACTGTTTTACTGTTCGTTTTATTCTGTGGCGAGGAAATAAAAGGAAGTGAGCAAAAAAATTATTTTAAAATCAGTTACTAGGGATTTTTTTATTAGGCTACACCTTTGTTAAAACAAATCCACCTAATTTTCAAAAAAACAACTAGCGGGTACGAGTCATTACAACTCATTTATTAAAATGTCTACTTGTTGAATTGTGGTATAAAATGAAATTGAACTTGTTTTTGAGTAATAATTTGATGAGTAACGTAATGAAAAAAATGACATGCACACATGCCGCGTTACTATAGTGAATTAAAATCTAAAGAACCATAAAATAGATGACAATATTAAGACAGAAGAATATGTAAAAGAAAACATTCAAAATATTAAGAAAAATATATAAATGTCTATGTCAATGGTGGCTAAACTATATTTTAGTACATTTATTTCTTGACCTTACCTTGTTTCATGTGTTATTAATTATAATGCACAGCTCTTATTCAGAGCTGGTTTTTATATAAACAGTCATAAACAATGTTTTTCTCCTCTCTTTTGGATGTTGATGAATACTGTTCAGGTTTGCTGTTTTAGCTCTGTATGATTAATATCTTCAGTCGGCATCTTTAGGAGAGAGTATTTTAGGTCACGTGTCAAGAAGCACAGATGTTAAAACAGCAGAAGACTATCTTTCATATATTCCCTCAGTTATTATAATTTTTACAGTTAATGTGTCAGAGCGGTTCAGGCTTTAATTTCATGAATGAGTGCCCACACACACACACACACACACACCACACACACCACACACAGACACACACAAACACAAACCACACTGCTATCGCTACTCCTCTCACACACACACTCACTCACACACACACACACACACACACACACACACACACACACACACAAACACACACTCTCTCGCTCTCTCTCAAAAACACACATCACTCACTAGAAAACATAAACCAAACAAAAAAAAAACACACACGAACACACACACACACACAACTCTCTCGCTACTATCATCTAACACACTACACTCACTCAGACACCACACACACACACAAACACCCACATTACGAACACACCACACAGAAAAACACACACAACAAATCCACACACACACTCTCTAAAACTCTCTCCACACACAACACATCACTCAAAAACCACAAAACAAACAAACGAACACACTCACCAACAAACCAAAAACACCCCTCCCTTCCACCCACACTCACCCACCACTCAGCCATACATCACATCACACTACCTCTCCCCCACCACACATCACCCCACACCCCAACCCCATCACTCACTCGCCCTATCACACACACACTCTCGGTCTCACACCCCTACTCCGACTCACACACGTTCAACTCGCACCAAACCAACCCCACACACACTCAACCCCTAAAAAACTCTCTCTAACTCTCACACACACCTCTCTCAGCACACAGGCACACACACTCAACAACTTCTCACTCATCTAACCCCCCTACACACACCTCCTGCCCCCCAAACTAAAACACCCTAACACCCCCCCCCGTCTCACCTCACTCTCCCCCCCACACCCACCACACACACACTCACCACCCCCCCACTCACTCCCCCACGCCCCCCTCGACACACCCCCCCCCACCCACCCACCCACACCACTCCCCCCACTCCCCTCCCTCACCACTCACTCACCCCCCCATCCACCCAACCACACACACACCACCCACCCACCCCACCTCACCCACCCACCCCACCCACACACACCCCCACCCTCACTCCCCCCTCACTCCTTCCCTCTTTCCCCCCCCCCACCTCTCACACACACCTCACCACACCACACCACACACCCACACCACACACCCCACACACCACCCAAACACACCCCCACCTCCCTCCTTCTCCCCCCCACACACCCCCTCTCCCACACCCCACACCTCCCCCCTCCCCCACTCCCCACCCCCCCCACTCACACCCACCTCCACACCCCCCCCCTTCCTCCTCCCACCAACCCCACACACACACCCACCCCTTCTCACTTCCCCCTCCTCAACTCCACAACCCCCACATCCCTCAAACACTCACCCCATAACCACAAAACTTAACATACACCCACCAAAACCACAAAAACAATCTTAAAAACCCCACCCACACACCCCCACACCCCCTACGCACATCCCACAAACACCTACACGTATAAAATAAACCCCCACTCCAATACAAATCACTACACTACCCAAAAATCACCCACACTCACTACTCAAACACAACCACCCCCAATACACCACAAAACAACAAAACCCCCAACATGCTAGACAACCCCATCCACAACAAAACCAAAAAAACTATACCAACACCCCAACCCCCACTACCCCCTATCTCACATTCCACACCTACAACTCCCACCACCTCACCCCTTACACCACCTAAAAACATTACTATCACCACCCACACTACCAAAACCCCACCCTCATACTTTCCATTACCCAATCCCCCCAGACACACCACCCCCTCATCAACCACTACCACCCTCCCCACCCCACACCACCCTCAAACGCATAATTCACACTCCCTAATCCAAATACTCTCCTTCACTCCCACCCACCCCCACCCTCCCCCCCCCCCACTCCTCCCCTCCACCCACCACCGACACCTCCACCTACCCCTTAACCCCCCCCCCCCCCCCCCCTCCCCACCCACACGCCCACACCCCCCCCACAACCATCACAAACCCACTCACACCTACTCACCCAACCATGCCCCCCACTCATTCCCCACCCATCCCCCCCACACCACACAACCCCCCCCCCACCCCACTCCCCCCCCCCCTCCCCCCTCACTCCCCCCCCCCCCCCCCATCACACACCCACCCCCCCCCCCACACTCACCTCTCTCCCCCCCCCACACACACTCCACCACCACCTCACCCCCTCTCTCCCACACCACCCCACTTCCCTCCCCCACACCCCCCCCCCTCACCCCCTTTCCCACTACTCACACACACACACACACCCCCCCCATCCTCACTCCCTCCCTTTAACCCACCCACACTCCCACACCCCCACCAAACTCACCCCCTTTCTCACTCCCCACCCACCCCCTCCCCCACCTCACCACCCCCCCACCCCCCCACCCCCACCCCAATCACACACCCAGGAACCAACTCACACCCACCCTCTCATTCAGACCCACCCACCCCACTCCCCGTCCCCTCATCCCCACACCACACCCCAAACCACTTCCCACCCACGCCACCACCCCCCTCAAAACCCAAAACTCAACAACAGCACCCCCACCCCCCCCCCTTCGCCCTGTATAGCAACATAGTATTGTAGCCCTACCCCCCAAAGACACCCCCCACTCACCCCACTCCCCCCACCCCCCCACCACTCCCCCCTCTTCCCCCCCCACCACCCCCCTACCTCCCCCCCCACCCCCCCCCACAAACCCACACCCCCCCCCCCCCGCTCTGTACACCCCCCATCCCACCCCCCCATCCCCGCAACCACAACACCACCCGCACCCCTCCCCACCCCCCCCCTCCCCAAACCCTCCCACACCCATCGACAACCAACCAAAACAGCAAAAAAAAACACCCTCCCCCCCCCCCCTCACCACCCACCCTCCCTACCCCAAACACACCCAACACACAACTACCAATCCACACACCCACTCCCCCCCCCCCCACAACCACCCCAAAACACCAAACACCCACCCACCCCCCTTTCACACTTCATCACACAAATCCACACCATACCCCCTCACCCCCACTCTACTACACAACAATACACCCATTCCTACAACTCCAACTACCCACCTCAACTCCATCACCTCTCTGTTCACCCCCACCTCTCCCACCACATCCCTAAACCTCAACTTTCCCCCAACACACACCACTCACCACCCACACACCCCTCCCACCTCCCCCCACCACAACAACACTCCCGCACACACCAAAACAAAAGGCAAAAACAAACCTCCAACCCCACCACAAAAAAACAAAAAAACAAAAAAAAAAAAACCAAACATCACCTCCTTCCCTCACTCACACTACACCCCCCCCCCATCACCCACCCCCACACTCAACCAACACCCCCCCACAATTCCCTCCTTCACCACTCACACCACAGCCACTCCCACCCCGCAACCCCACCTACCACACCCATAGCCCCCCCACCCCATACCACCCCCACCCCCACACCCCCCCCCTCCCCCCCCCTCCCCCCCCCCCCCCCCCAACAAAAACCCCATACCCCCCTCTCCCCCCCCCAAATAGCCCCCCCCCCTTCCCCCCCACCTTGCCACCACCCCCCCCCCCCCCCCCCTCCCCCCCCCACCCACACCCCCCCAAAACCCCCCCCCATCCCCATACCCACCCCCACACTACCCCCCTCCCCCCCCCCCCCCCACCCCGCATCCACCCTTCCCAACCTAACCCCCCCCCCACCTCCATCTCCTTAAAAAACTTCCCCCCCTCCCCCAATTCACCCCCCCAGAACACCCCCCCCCACCCCCCACCCCCCCACGAAATAAATACCCCCCCCCAGGAACCCCGCCCCCCAAAAAGACCCCACTCCCTCCCCCCCCCCCCCCCCCCCCCACCCCTCCCCCCCCCCTTCACCCCCGCAACCCAATCCCCCCCACCCCCTCCCCTTAATCACACCCACACTCCACACTGCACCCCTCCACTCTAACACAAAAACCCTCCCCTACCATTCCTCCCTCCCTTTCACAAACAACAATACCCCACACCAACCCCCCATTACTCCATACTCCCACCGAAAACCGCCACCACACAACTCCCCATACATCCCACAACCCACCCACGACCAACACCTCATTACTCCACCCACACCAACACCCACCCACCCGTCAAAAACAACTCCCCCACCACTTCCCCTACAATCAAACAACCACCATTCTCGAACCACCCCAGACAATGACACACTTATCCACCCAGCCACCCCCCTTCCCATCCCCCACCTCCCACCAACTCCACCCACAAGAAAACACCTCAACCCCTTATCTCCCTCAAACGTGAGTTAACAGTCCCCACACCTACCATCCCAAAAGACAAATTCCAAACGAACAAAGGAACTTCAAAAGTGGTACAGTGACTACGGGTCTAGTTCCTACCACCCCCCACCATTACAATCCCCTACCATTCACACATCAAACCCAACAAAGATACACCACACAAAACACTACATCTCACCTACCCACACGACTCCATGTCCCCCCCCCAACGCCTTATCCACAAAAATTCACCACCAACTTTTACACCACACGCAACACCCACACCTAACCAACCTCCCCCGGAAAACACAAACAACAATCACCTTCCCACAACCTTAAACCCCCTACTATACACGCCACAACCACACACCAAAAACAAACAACTCTCATAACACCACCATAACACCCTCTCTAACATACTAAGGTATCCTCATCCCACATTTCTCCCTTCTCAACAATCGCCTCAACCCACAAACACACCGAACCACACACCAAACACCCCAATAACCACACACTCTCCCCCCACCACCCTTCAAATCCACAATTCACACACCCAAACACCTATCACCACCTCCACCATCACCCAACATCCAACCTCATCAAAACTATCCACACACACTACAAAATCTTTCCACTCCACCAAATCCACCGCCCCCGTTCATTACCTCACATCCACCAAAATCCCCCCCACCTCAATTACTCCAACAACTTAACACCTTGCACTAAACCATTACACCCTACAACACCCAAACAAACCTCAACCCCTACATTTATGACTATTAACCACACTCCTCGTCAAACACCACAACTCGACGTCCCTACCCTCCTCCAACCCCCCATACACACAGCTTGGCAACTTCACCAACCGGGTACCCACCAAGACCGGGACAAACCTAAAGATCACACCCAGCATATTTTACTATAAACACCCTGACACTATATCTCACTGCGACACCCCCACACAAACAAAACCACGCTCCACATACCCCCCACACTACAAAATCCACAGCAACCCCCAAACCTACCACACCCACCCCCAACTACATCACCAACCTACCTCTCCGCTGCTCACACCCCCACGTGCAAAACCACCCCAACACCTCACCACCGCCATTACCGACCACACTCACATCTACCCCACCCAATCCAACCACCACCTCCCACCACCCAACACACAATTTCATAACGACAGGAAGTACACCTACCCTACAAGGGAAGTGAAATATTATACGAAGAAAAAGCACATAAAATTAATAAAAACACACATACGCCAACAAAAAAAAAAAAAAAACCCTCCACATCGGAGGAAGAAATTTATTGAGAACGAACTACGTCCCAAATACAATAGATTAACAATCAAACAAACGAAATAATAAAAAAAATCTCGCCATAGGAGTGGGTGTTGTTGATCTTTGTCCCTACAACTCTCAATCAAAGCACCCATCACACCACACCCTCGTCCCCCCATTTTAAACATAGGGATACGGACAAAATACATGACAAAAAAAAAAGCCTACCAGCCCAATGCCTAATCCCCCCTGTACAATCTACCAGACCTCCACCACTCTCTTAAAATACTTCCCCCACACCACTCACCATCCCACTTTTTACCTGTTTCTAGATATACCCAAAGTGCACCAAACAACCAACACAACCCACCAAACAGTCCCCAGCCACCCACACACCAAAGACCTCACTCACACCCTACACAACATTTCGACCCCCTCTAACCCTCCCAAAAAAAAACAACCCACACACAACACCCCCTAGCCAGCGCCAGTCACACGCCTAGCTGTTAGGACCTGTAGTCGTGCAAGTGACTCCGAGATGCTGGATGCAGTTTCAGGGCAGATATGATTAAGCCATATTATTATTACTTAACGTAGAGATGATTCTAACGCAGTGATGATAATGCCAGGATTTCTCCTGCAATATTGAGTTACTCGCGTAATGCGTGCGCATCAAAGAGTAAGTTTGTTTTGCTTCATTATACTGTGTTTTATATTTGATTGTGCATTGAGTGCTTTTCAAGACGCGGCTTTACCAAGGTCTATCGAAGTACATGTGTCGCATCAGCTAATCTCTAGCCAATGCTTATCTTAAGTTCGATCGTCAGACGCACTCATCGAGTAGCAATAATGCGCCAGCAAATGCAGATATTATTCATTTGTATATTGATGTTTATCAGTGTATATTTCATATCTCTTTATTGTTGTTGTTGTTTCTCTTTCACAAGAGCACACTTAATTAAATATTGTTTGGAATTTATTGATCTAGAGAGTCCACAGATATTCCTTACAATTGTGTTTGCGTTGCGATCGGGCGAAAAAAAAACCTTGGACTAGTTCGCACAAAAGTTCTGTTTTAACATATTTGAGATTAATTCATGAATGATTTGACTGACAGTAATGGTTCCTTGAGGCAAAGTTGTGCATTATGAGGAGAGATCTATCAAAATGATATCCAATATTGCATGCATATGTGAAAACACCACGTGATTACAGAGCCAAAAAACTCGTTAGCGCCAACTAGTGGCCCGATTTCTTTCAAAATTCTTACAGACCTTTAGGGCCATGAGTCGAAACATGCCTACCAAGTTTTTGTTCTGATTGACCTCCGTTAACCTTGTCTAACAATAGCTCAAACTTCATTGGCCAATGGCGGCCATGTTTTTTTGAGATACGCCAATGTCCTCATAGATATTTGTGCCCCTTCAGACAAAGAAACTGCATACCAATTTTCAAGTCGATCGGATGACGCTGTCACAGTTGCCTAGTTCGTATAGCCATTTATGTGTTTTTTCTGTCTTATAGCGCCCCAAGTGGCAGAGGTGCGCAATTTTTTTATATTTGACCAAAAAAAAGAGCTTATACCATGGTGTACCAAGTTTGGTTAAGAAATTTCATTCCGTTCAAGAGTTATAGCTAAAATAACATTTGGCTCACGTTAGCAAAGACGCTTTTTGGCATACTGTTTCGCGTAAGAATCGAAATTTCAACTTTTTTTCGATAATTATTGATACTGAGTGTCCAGAGAATATTTCTGCAGTGGTTTGGGTTCTGATCGGGGGTGAAAAAACACCTAGCGACTAGTTCGCAAAAAGTAGGTTTCAGATATAACTCGATTTTGCGAGAAAGGAAAAACGATCGCGCGCGTAGAGCGAAAAAAGCAGCAGAGGCAAGCAGAGCAATTTGTTCGGCCTAACCCAAGGATTGCAACGATGCCATGTTTTTGAGTCTACGCACACAAACGGTTTACGAGCTACAGCCAAAAAATGTCTAAAATTTTTGTTTTTTGCACTGTACGCCCCCCGTTTGGCCGATTGGGGCGAGACTTTGATAGGTTCTCCCCAAAATTGAGCTCTACGATCTGGCCAAGTTTCAAGTCTAGGCTAGGCCTTACTTGCACGTTTGGGCTGCACGATCCAGTTTTAGGGCGGAATAATAATAATAATAATAATAATAATATATAATAATAAATAATAATAATAATAATAATTAATATAAGAAAATCCTAAACAAATACAATAGGGTTTCAGCACTGCGTGCTTGAACCCCTAATAATAATAATAATCCTAACAATTACAAGAGGGTTTCAGCACTTCGTGCTTGAACCCCTAAAAATCCTAACAATTACAATAGGGTTTCAGCACTGCGTGCTTGAACCCCTAATAATAATAAAGCTTTACATAAGAACTACTAAAATGACAAAATTACTAAAACTAAAATTAAAATGAAACTTAAAATTAAAAGATTATTCAAAATATCAATAAAAACTATAATAGTGTCTCAATGTTACTCAAATAACAGTGGTGTGCTGGTAATTTGTTAATTTAGCAACATGCTGAGTGATTATTTATGGTATTTGTGTGACAAACATCAGTCAGTTTGAGTGTGATGCTGCTTTAGATGAAGATGGTGATGTCAGACTGACCTTGAGAAATATCATTTAAGTTTGGGGGACATCATAACATTTAGAGAAGTGAGGATGTATTTTATTTGTTCTTCCTTTGAATTTACTACAGAATCTTATAAAACTTCAGTCATGTGTCTCAACAACTGTCTGAATCATATGATTTCCTAAAAGTCTCCTCATAAACCTGCCAATATCCAAAATGAATGACATTTCTATTACCCAAGTGACAGAAACATGCTTTTTACTTCTTCCAAACAAAGTCACAAGCTTTCTTTGATTAACTAGTGACAGCTTTATTTGAGTACTGTGGCATAATAACTAGTTCAAAACTAAGGAGTGTGTGAATAAAGGAGGAAATGAAGGGGATCAGACGGTGTTTACGCTCATCGGGTGTCACTGAAACACACACTGGGTTTGTGGGTATTTTCCTGACGTGACGCAGGTGAAACTCAGTACCGCTGCTGTGAAGGTGAGATTCATGTGAAAGGAGATATCTGAGCAAACAGACATCGATATTAACAGACAGATACATTCAACTCTGCCGAGGCAAAGGAAATCAGATCATATACACAAGCTGTACATAAATAAATGCATAAATACAAGAAAATCAATTACAATAAAAAAATAAAAAAATAAATAAATTGAAAAAAACTTTATTTTAAAGATTCACGTGAAAGCAGATATCTGGGCCAACAGACATGGCAATGATAACAGGATAAAAATGCTTAGCTATTTGTTTACCAATAAAGCTTCATGAAACACATTTGGCTGCATTTTATTTTGTGACAAATTTTGTAACATGACTGTATGATGCTGCAAACACACACATTCATAATGAAAGAAGTCTCTTCTTCACCAAGCCTGTATTTATTTGATAAAAAATACAGTAAAAACTGTAATATTGTGGAATATTATTACAATTTAAAACAGCTGTTTTCTATGTGAATCTCTGTTAAACAGTAATTTATTTCTGTGATACACAGCTGTATTTTCAGCATCATTACTCCAGTCTTCAGTGTCACATGATCTTCAGAAATCATTCTAATATGATAATTTGCTGCTCAAGAAACATGTATTATTATCAAATAATCAAATCAAATATAACATTACATGTCTTTACTCTCACTTTTGATCAGTTTAATGCATCCTATATGAATTAAAGTAAGAATTAAAAAAAAAACTTAAAAACTTACTGACCCTAAAAATTTTAAGTGTATAGTGTGTATAAATAAAGTTATCTAGTTATAAAGTTACTAGGACAAAATTCATTTTCAATGAGTGGAAATAGTGTATTTTTTTATTATATAGTTTAGATTGCTTATCAACATGCTAACAGTAAAACACTAATGAATCAATCTGTGTAATTCAGGAGCACTATGTGTAAGTGTAGAGCTTCCTGTCTTTGTAGACAACTGTCTATGTAGGGAACAGAAGTCGATGGCCATGAATACAATTCAATTCAATTCAAAACTGCTTTATTGGCAAGACTGTAAAAAATACAATATTGCCAAATATAGACATACTCTAGAACTTCCAAAAAGGCAAGCTATAACCAAAAACGGGTTTAGTTTATAATCTGACTGGGTGGAGTTGAATCTTTCGCATGAAGGCGCTGTATGCTGGCGCAGAGCTCTCCGAACACGGGACGATCAGCTGTTGTGCGGTAGACAGTGAGTCTAAACGCGCGCGGCGGTGAGCGCGAGCCCCCGGTGGGCGAATATGGGACTGAACGGAGCGCGCTGCTGTACTGCCGCTTGGCTTTGATTTGTTGTGAAGACAGCAGCAGCGAGACGCGCCCGACTCCAGGCTTTTCCCAGCATGCCCGCGGAGAGTGACACTTCCTCTGCAGTCAGAAGACGTGCGCTGAAGCGCTGCCAGCAGATCTCAGCACCGGCCTGACATCCATCAGCAGCGAGCAGCGCGCAGCTCCACCGCGGCGCCCAGCGGGAACACGCTCCACCTGCGCCCGTCTGCGCTCACGCTCGGCCCGTGTGAGTCACGCGCTGCCACGCTCTCGATGTAATGATGTAATTGAGCGCTCATATACATCCATGCTCACAATATTGCCCATACGTCAGCGGATGACTCCAGTGGCCTCCCACTGTCCACAAAAACAATCAAAGGCCACATGACTTTTTTTTTATTGCATAATGATTTTTTTTTTTTTTTACTCAATTTCTGTACAATAAAATGTTTATTTATTTATTTATTTATTGATCATCATCATCATCATCATCATCATCATAATAATAATAATAATAGTAATGTTTTACAAGAAAAAATACTATTTCTTGACTGATTGCACAGAAGAGAGCTGAACTGGATGATGACATCACTGAATCATCAATGAACTGATTTTAGCTGGGAAAATGACTTTGTTATTGTCCTCTTGAATTATTGACAAATTACTTTCCTGTTTAAAACTGTAAAGCTGCTTTGACACAATCTGTACTGTATGAAGCGCTGTACAAATAAAAATGACTTGACTATTTCAGTTTGTCTACATTAAGAATTTGATGTTTAATTCAATGTTAAATACTAATGCTTCGTAACTACTGTATTTGTGAAATTTCCTAGCAATTTCTGAGTGAAAATTGTTACACATTTCTACACCAAATACACATTTTTTTTTTTTTTTCAGTGTATATTCAATATAAAAATGTCCATGGAGTTTTAAGATTTTATACATTTACATAACTTTTCCAGGTCAAGAAATCACTATTTTAATAAAATTAGGCTTTCTCATATTTCCAGGTTTTCTGGTAAGAAACCTGGTTCTTCAAAGAGTTAAAACAAAAATTAATTGAATGCATTCATCCTTAGTTGTTATAATATTTTAATGCTTGTTTTGTCTTATTTTAAGTCATTTTAGAGTTTGCTTATGTCCCTATGGCCACCTTGCTTGAGAAGCACTGTTTTAAATATGATTCATTTCTTTCTTTAAAATATCTGATTACAATATAGTGTCCGTGACATGGTGCTTGGACTGTGTCATTTCTTACCATTACCAGCACAAAAACGAAATGCAAAAGTAATGATTGTTTTCATACAGGTTTCCTGAACCCTTCCTTCTTCTGCCATTGGTCCATTGGTGACCGACGCCCCTCTCTGTGCACAACACCACTGCATTGGTCAGGATTCCTGCCTCAAACTCACACCATAGGATGAGTCTGAAGTTGCCAAGATAGGCCCAGTCAGGTCAGCTTCCATGAGAAACTGACTGGACGGTAAAAGTGGACTTTCTAACCTCCAGAAACAACTTCTAACTTCTAAAGGGTTTTTTTTTTCTTTCTTTCTTTTTTTCAATGCTTGACATCACATCACAATGCAAAGAGGTACATTATTTGAACAATTTTCAGATTATCTTTATTTGGTTGTTTTCTTGAATAAGGATCCAAAGAAAATTCATTTTTCAAGCAGCTTGCACAACAGAGATTTTTTTTTTTCTACATCCGCTAAAAGAGACACCTGGACATGTCAGAAAGTGCTACAGGTGAACAGAGTAAAAACCTTATTCTCATGAAATATGAGATATTCCTATGAAATACTGTAGATTTAAAGCATTATTCTAATATTTTAGCTCCTCTTTAAACACCTTAGAATGAATCAGAAACCACTGAGTAATATACAGTATGTCTTTCAAATTTAAAATATATGTGAATAATTATTAGAAACAATTTAGGAATTAGAAAATAATATGAAACGTTTTTTTGAAAATATGTGAAATCAGACAAAGATTTAATTTCTAAGAACTTTAGACCCAGCATAGCAGAAGTGTAATATTTGTATCAAGCAATTAAATATTATATAATTTTCACTAAATATGGGTAAAAACTAAAACGATCACAGTTGTTAACAGTTAACAAATAGCATATTAACTGCCAGCTGACACACTGTTTTTGTAACAAAATTATCTATTTGCAAAATATGTTTATGACATACAGTGGGTTTAGAAAATAATCAACCCCCATTAAAATAATCACAGCCTGAAATGAAGAGGGACACGGTTTTTGTGTTATCAGGCTGTATTTATTCAGTGCAATATAACATATAACACCAACATGTCAAACATTTTTTTACTAAATCAAAAACAGAATCACTGAGTTGGAAAAAGCATCAGCCCCTTGTGTCAGTATTTTGTTGAAGCACCTTTTGCTTTAATTCCAGCCTTTAGTCTGTTGGGATGTGTCTCTACTAACTTTGCACATCTAGACTTAGCAGTATTTGCCCGCTCTTCTTTGCAGAACTGTTCAAGTTCAGTTCAGTCTGATGGTGAGTGTTTGTGGACTCTTGAAGTCATTTCACAGATTTTCAGTGGGTTTCAGTCTGGGCTCTGACAGGCCATGCAAGGACATTCACATTTTTCTCCTTTAGCCACTGAAAACACACTTAAAATGTGTTCTATGTTTCATTGTCATGACGAAAAGTAATCCTCCTTAACATTGCCAGCTTTCTGGCAGAGGGCAGCAGATTTTCCTCAAGAATTTGACAGTATTTTGCCCGTCCATTTCTCCTTCTATCCTGAAAGTGCTCTAGTCCCTGCTGAAGAGAAACACTCCATAACAGGACATCCACCATCTCCATGCTTTACTGGAGGAATGCTGCTATCTGGATGCTGAACTTGAATTTCCCCCAGATCCATCATTTGTTTTTGAGGCCAAATAATTCAATTTTAGTCTCAACAGCCTCAGAATCTTCAAGGTGTGTTTTGGCAAAGCTCAGTCTGACTGCATGTGGCCTTTCTTGAGGAGTGGCTTTTTTCTTGTAACCTTCCCACACAAGCCACATTTGAGGAGAATTTGTGATATTGTTGTTGCATGCACACAATGACCGCTTTTTGACACCAGATATCTTCCACTTCTTTATAATAGTCTAGACAACATTATCCAAGAGATATTTTGACAGTGTCTTGCCACCCATAGTTGACTGTAGTTGCTCTACCAAGGACTGAAATGCTCCAGGAAAGCTCTTTTCATGCAGAGCTGATCAACATGAGCACAGCTGATCACAGGGGAAAGTCAATGGCTTTGTGTGTCACTGAGAAGGTGATGAGCTACTCCTGATTGAGATTACAAGTCATTTTTAGGCCGGGGCTGATCATTTTTCCAACTCAGTGATTCTGTTTATTTATTTATCTTAAATGATAGTTATATTTTTAACTTGGATGTTATGAGTTGCACTGATAAAACAACAGCTGATAATACAGCTGGATAAAACAAAAACGGTGTCCGTCTTCATTTCAGACCGCAAAGCAACAAAAAAATACAAATGAACTAAATGTGCTCTAAAACCAGTGATCTGTTTAACCGGCCCAGATTTGCCTTTTCTGAGGTTGTTTGTCATTATTCATCATAGTGGTTTGCAAAAGTATCAAATGAACCTTTAATCTAAATCCACATGAACTAAATGTGCTCTAAAACCAGTGATCTGTTTAACCGGCCCAGATTTGCCTTTTCTTTGCTGCTGTTTAACCGGCCCAGATTTGCCTTTTCTTTGCTGATTTAGGCAGTGAATCTACTGAATGGAGTTAACTAATGCATTCTGTAATCTGACAGCTTAATCATATTGGGGAATATATTTAATAATCTAAAACACAAGGGTACAGACATGCATAGAGATTGTAAGTGACGGCTATTTGAAATTTGTGGAAATCTGGAGAGCTTGTTTCAGAGCACAAACTGATTTTGTGTGGCACTGGCTATGAGTCAATAAGATGACAGAAAAAACGAACAAAAAGACCTTGTTTGCTTCTGATTGTATTGATGTCTACAAACAAACAGACCCTCCAGCTCTGAAAAGAGTGAACACATCTGATCTAACGGCCGCAGAGACACTGAGATGTGCCCTAAACACAAGTGATTGGAAAATTACAGGGACTTTGTGAAGTCTCTCCCCAGTGTTTGTGGAGGCAGAGGAGCTCTCACTGAGGCTTCTGGGTAATCTGGCAGATGTGGGAAAGCACTTTGATTGTCTTCCAATCACTTCAAGAGAACTGTGGTCATCACACTATGAGCAAAACTTCCAGACCGAGCGATGCAGCAGAAGGGATTCACCCCAAAATGAGAATCTCTGACTGTCTCTGTCTCTGACTGGCTTTTTTCACATAATCACAATGAATGTGGTTGAACACAGCCAGGCTCCGAAAGTGTTTCATTGTTATGCAGAGTGCATTAGTGCACCCACTTTTTCAGTGGCATTGAGTCTGGAAGTATTTTTCCCATTGGGATTTAAAAAAAGTGTTATAAGGCATGAATCAAACCAACCAGCAACGAGGAAAATCACAACATTACAAACTTTAATTTGAAGTCTGTGAAGAGAACGGCTTTAGTGAGGGAAAGACCTACAATATTAATCAAATGAAAAACAATAGAGAACTATAAATCTAGAGTTGTATTTAGACTTGTTGATTATATCGATTTACTAACACTAGCTAGTTGCTTATTAGCAAGAATATTGCTAGAATATTGTCTGTTTATCAGTATTTATAAAGCATATATTAATGCCTTATTCTGCATGACCATATTTTAGATCCCTTAACCATACCTCATACAGAAACACAATTACAACAACTACCTTGCTTACTATCAGTAAGACGCAAAGGAGGAGTTTATTGAGGGAAAGTTAATAGTGAATATGTGTTCCCTAATCTAAAGTGTTACCCTAATATCCAAGTATTTTGACAGCATTTTTGACTTGTGTGTTGCTTCATGGGAGTGGGTGGAGCTAAACTCTTTTGTCAAGATTTGACTCTCTGATTGGTGGAATTTTCTGTACTGCATCATGGATAAATAGGTTTTTATGTTATGTAAGTTATCACTGAAAATGTATTTCCCTATGGAGAAAATGAATGGAGTTTATACTTTTCACTTTTACTTTTTAATGTCAAAAGAGGGTTCGCGCTGGTATAGATTTAGTAAATCTGACCTGAAGTCTTCAGCAGTCATATGTGATAAACAGTGTTTTCAGCCTAACATCTAACATCCACAGAAGAAGAGTGATGAGAGTGATGAGAGTGATGTTTTTATAATAGCTGATAGTTGGTAGGAGTGAACATTGGTAACGGTCAGTTAATCCATTAGTTTGTACACACACATGTAATTGCTGGAGTTCATGTGGGCTGGCTTCAGTAATTGTCGGTTGTCCCTTTAAACATCAGCACAGTAATTTCATAATACCACAATGATCATGATCAGGGATAGAGCTGTGAGGCACTAGAGCTGCTCCAGGGATAAAAATACCTGTTGTGTGCTGTTGATGGTAATTATGGATGTCTCTCATAGATGACTCTTAGAGAGCCTGAGAGCCGCGGCTTCTTTCTTTGATTGCTGCTCTGGATCCTTCAGCTCTGATGTCCATTAAATCTTGATTGGTCTCTCTCTCTCTCTCTCTCTCTCTCTCTCTCTCTCTCTCTCTCTCTCTCTCTCTCTCTGTGTGTATGTGTGTACCGGTTTATCTTACATATCAAATATTTGACAAAACATGTTTTCTGTGAAGGGTAGGGTTGGGTTAGGGATTGAAAATATTGTTTGGTCAGTATAAAAACAATAGAAGTCTATGGAAAATGTGTGTGTGTGTGTGATGGGGAACCAGTGGCCTGATGCACAAAGCTAATTGAACAAACTCAGATTTTTAGATAAACTTTACAAAACAAAAAAAAAAAAAAATCGTTTGGGTTAAGTTTTAGACTTGACAAAACCAAACAAATCGAACCTGGTTTGGGTTAAGTGCCATCTCTGGGTTTTAGTCCAATGTAAATTAAGGGTCCAGTTGATGTTTACATTGTTTCTAGGTTAAAGGCAATTAAAGTAACATTCTGTTCAACTATTGAAAAAAGAAATATATATATATAGTATTTGTACATTGCATTGATATTATATACCTTTATTTGTATACAATATTGATTGTGTCAAAGCAGCTTTACAGTGTCAAACATGAAAATAGTTTGTCAGTGATGCAAGAGGACAATAACAAACTATTTACTATAATAGAATGAAATAATTCCAAAATTAAGTGCATAAGCTCAGATCAATGAGGCATATGATCAGTCTCTTCCAAAAAAGAAATACAAAACCGGTGCTAACTGAAATAAAACAAGTTAATAAAAAGATTGAATCAAAGATTTGGTGATAATTAAGCATAATGAGATATTTACAATAGGTTTCTTTGTAGGCCAGACAAAAAATGTCCAAGATCACCAAATTAGGAAAGGATTTTCAGCACAACACAAGGGCTAAAAACCTGACAAAGTGATTTTAACATTCATACTTAATTACATTTATATATATAACATGAATTTGACTTAAAACATTATCCTGCATTATTTGTCTGACAGGATGCTTAAAAGACTCCAAATTTGCTTTTCCTACCTGCCTGTTTGTGTAGAGCTCTCTTAGCGTCTGTGTGTGTGTGGGACCCTCATCAGAGCTGTGATCACACACAGGACGCCCCCCAGCCCCCCACCCCCCCCCCCATCTCTTTACTCCCTATCTTTATCGCCTCGGCCCGTCTTCCTCTTCCTCCTCCTGGCCCTCTGCCTGCTCTGCTGCTAACCCCCGTGTTCGCAAATCACTGCTTCGCATGTCAGCAGGTAAATTGTTTTGTCCTCCCGTTCCCCGCTTTCATTACCCTGTGTAAATTAAGCGATACGTCGTCCACCGGCGCGAGTCGCAGCACCTTGTGCCGCCATGCCAAAATCATGAGATTTGGCATAATAAATGAAGACAAACTGGCGTAGGCACTGCTCCTTCTCCTCGCTGACTCGCTTTCATTATTCGCTTAACTCGCCGGAGAAAATGACTTAACCCTGACCTGAGCATTACATACCATATTCACTCCAGATAAAAGCCTTTTTACAGCAGGCCCCCCACAATTTATATTCCGCCAAGGAGGCCGCTTCTCTCTGTCACTTTTCCAATCTCGGGCCCCCTCAACACACGTCATTAAACTTGTCGTTCCTTCCTGTATTTGTCCATCAGTCCTTTCCTTTTACATAAAAGGTGGCAGCATTATTCTGGGCTTTGATGGCGCCCACTCATTTTTTTCCCCGCTGCGGGATGTTTGATTGGAAGAAATATAGCCTGAGAGCCGGCTCTATCTCCTCTCCGCTCTGCTGCCAGAGTCGGACGCTTGATGAAATAGTGTTCCTTTAGCAAGAATAATAAAAACAGACTTCTGTATTACAGGCCCGGAGCCCACAGGAGCGAGAAAGCCCCAATCTCCGCTCGGCCCTGACAGATTTTTATAGTCATACGGGCAGATAAATGGAAAGCGGCGAGCTACGTAGGCGGTGAGAGTGGAGGAGATGCGATGCAGTTGTGCTTGTGCGGATGGTTGGGATTCCATGCTGTTCATCTGTGCTTTTAAATAACATAAGAGCATCAGTTATAGTGGGTGGAGATAGCAGTGTTTTCCAATCCAGGCTCACTGGAAAAACATGTCTGTGGCAACATTTCTGCAAAATTATATTACATTGCTTCTTGCACCACTTTACATTTAGCAGACACTTTTACCCAAAGCGACTTACAGTGCATTCAGGCTATACATTTTTTTTTTTTTTTTTTTTTTTACCAGTATGTGTATTCCCTGGGAATTGAACCCACAACCTTTTTGCCCTGCTAACGCAATGCTCTACCACTGAGCCACATGAACACTTTCAAAGTGAAATGCTTGTTCAGTTTTATTTTAAACTGATAAACATGAATCTGACAATATATATTTTTTTTTATGGTGGCAGATCAGAAATTAGACATTTAATGAGAAAAGGTTAATGCTGTATCGCGTTTGAAAATAATGTAGCACCTACACCAAACTCGACCTTAAACCAATAGTGGCAACATGAGAAAAAACATGAGAAAAAATTTGTATGCTGAAGCAACTGTGCCTTTTTATCTTGCTTCTACAAGTCGTGGAGCTTTTTCATTGTGACTTTAGTTTGACAGGACTTACACCTGAGTGCTTCACATCACAAGTGCACCCTGTACCGGGTGCGCTACTGAGCAAGTTTACAATGTCGGAAAAGCCACACATATGGAGTCTGTTATGTGATGTAAATGTCAAAATGTACTGTATGAGTTTATAGATCATGCACTATGATAAATGTGGGTTGAGATCATAACATAGTATTGTGCAAGGGACCGTGCAAAAATAAGATTTTATTAATGGATAATCTGCCCTATAATCATTAATTGTGTGAAAAGGAATCCCAGACAGCAAGCAGTGTCGTCCAGATTTGTCCCACATGTGGCCCGCATGGATATCACGTGGGCCAGATATGGGCCAGATCTGGGCCAACAATATGTCGCTGTCTGGGAAGCTTGCTGGTGTTTACCTGCTTCTAGTGTTTATTTTAGCTGGAAACTGCAGTGATATATATGTTTTTGTAGTTTTGCAAAAATGTTGGTAGAGGCAGGTTTTTCCAGTGAGCCTGTTTTGGCAGTTTCAGTGTTTGAATGAGAACATAAAGCACACGTGTAACGCTAAAGTCATGAATTCATACAGTCATTCTCAGGCTCACACACAATCTGAACCTGCAGAACTCCTCAGTCAGTCTCCGTCATTCGTGGAGTTTTACACGTCACCCACCCTTTCATGTTTGGTTATGAAACTTATTTCTACCACATCTTTTCCTTCCCTTCGCCTCTCTATTAATGTGCTTGGACACAGAGCTCTGTGAACAGCCAGCCTCTTTTGCAATGACCTTTTGTGTCTTGCCCTCCTTGTGCAAGGTGTCAATGGTTGTCTTTTGGACAA
Source organism: Cyprinus carpio (assembly GCF_018340385.1). Lineage (NCBI taxonomy): Eukaryota > Metazoa > Chordata > Actinopteri > Cypriniformes > Cyprinidae > Cyprinus > Cyprinus carpio. The sequence goes on from NC_056575.1 coordinate 1,252,494, forward strand.
CTGTCAAGTCAGCAAGTCTTCCCCATGATTGTGTAGCCTACAGAACTAGACTGAGAGACCATTTAAAGCCCTTTGCAGGTGTTTTGAGTTAATTAGCTGATTAGAGTGTGGCACCAGGTGTCTTCAATATTAAACCTTTTCACAATATTCTAATTTTCTGAGATACTGAATTTGGGTTTTTCCTTAGTTGTCAGTTATAATCATCAAAATGAAAAAAAAATAAACATTTGAAATATATCAGTCTGTGTGTAATGACTGAATATAATATACAAGTTTCACTTTTTGAATGGAATTAATATTTTTTGATGATTAATTATATGACCAGCACCTGTATATGTATATATATATATATATATATATATATATATATATATATATATATATATTAGTTTTTCCCCCTTTTAACTTTTAAACTTTAGTTGAAATGTAAAAAATAAAATAAAAGCTTTTATTAGGATCATGAGAAACAAATTCAGTCAAGGGTGATGAAACTTATTGCTAGTGTACGTCTGGCTGAGATATACACAAAGAAGAAGAAAATATCAGCTTCATTCTTTACATATGAAAGTTTTACAAGGTCATTGAAAAAGTCAGGCGGCCACACAATACCTGCATGCAAATCCGCTTCCTTGTTCTACGAGTCGCATCACGGCGGCTCTTAAAGCGATCATTATTACCATACAAATAGACAGATCTATTTAACAACTACCTTTTTATCACAGAGCACTTATTCTTTAGTGTTGTTCTCTGAAAGGCATTGAAATGCAGCCGCCGAGCGTCTTGCGCTTGATAAAGGCCGGGAGCACTAGATGGAGCATGGCTGACATCTTCTTAAAATTGATAGGAGAGCCAAATCAAATAGGAATGAGCAGTCACTCTCGCAGCAGATAGGTGTTTCATTTCTGCCGGGCTGGGCTGGCATCCCCAGTGACTTCCTGCCCGGGGAAGATAGCTCCCTTGGACTTCATCCATTATTCCAGCCGCTACGCACTCTAGCGCTGCACAGCGCTCCTGTTTTTGTTCCGGCTCGAGTAGTATTTCCCCTGCTTTGATGTCAATCTTTGAATTTGCTCCTGCTTTCATTATCGATAGCCTCTTTCCCTGCATGTGTGTGTGGAAGTCAATTATTTTTTTAAACACAATTGATTGTGAATGAATGAGCAGAGTCGCGGATTTTGAAACAATGGCTCTCTGGTTCCAGCTAATGTTTCTAAACCTGTGCGATTTGTGTTTTAAACTCTTTCACATGTGCGAACTTTGACAAAAACTGCAAAAAAGTCTCTCACTGTATCAAATTTAAAATGCTAAATTTTAAATTATCAAACCTGTTTCACACACAATCTCCTCCATGCCTTCTGTCTTCTGATTGATAGTTTAGAGGGTTTATTTTTTTTTTATCCAGTCAAAGCTCTTTTAGTGTAATTGCTTCAGCTGTACAAACATCCAGCTTCAGCTGCTGCTTTCCAAATCTTGACTGATTTAATCAAGTAAGCATCAGAATAACTAGTAATGTGTCCAGATGAACACTTGAACACACACAAGAATCAATCATCTAATCTTCACTTGATTCTCCATCAATCATGTTTTAGAGTCTCAAATATGATCATCAGGATCTTTTGAGGAGCGTTTGTTTGTTTCCAGAAGCTTTACTTTCACTGTTCCTCAGCGGAGGAATGATCTTCACAAGCCTCCAGAACATCTCACATCTTTTTGTCTTAGTCATCACTGGATTGCATTACAATATTTTGTTATGGTTGGTACTAATAAAGCTCATGAAGACGAGGATTAACAGGAGGAAAGAGACTTTAATAACAAAAATACTGGGGACAGGAATGAAATACACGCCAACATAAATGAGAACCGACCAGACAATTTTTTTTTATTTTTTTTAAATGGAGGAAAACCTCATTTTATAAAAATACCAGTGTACATGTGGACTAGGCTTTATAAGCATGAACCAAACAAAGGAACTAATGAGGTAACTAACACGACAACAGGTGGACAGAATGAACTAATTAGAACACAGGAAATTGTCTCAGGTCACGCATGTAACCATGGTTTCCTGAGAGGGAATGAGACAATTACCTCGAGAACTGAACGTGCACACTCCTTGCTCATGCACAAAATGCATCAATCATGCATGTTATCAGGTTCTCAAATGTAGGCACGCACTAACTGAAAACGTTTTGCAGAGTGTTTCCTATACATACGCAAAAAAACTGCTCCTGAAGACAAAAGAAGCTAATGACATGCATTACAGGTGCCCTCTTACACTTCCGAGCGTTCTGCTAATGTTTTCACACCTGCTTCAGACGCTGGTCATGCTGATGGCATTCCTCATAGTGTCCACTAGAGGACGCAGTGTGGAGTTCCCTTGAAGGGGAACTAGGTCAATCCAATAATACAAGACATGCATGTTATGTTTGGATCATTAAAATTCTAAAATATTATTCCTAAGAGCTTGCTTTCTCAAAGTTCAAGAGACTTAATGGACTTTATAATTGCTGCTTGTCAGAATTCCGTGAACAGAGAACAGTAGCGCCAGAGTTTAGATTTTTAGAGTTCAGAGTTACAGATTTTAGTCCAGGATTGGAGAAATCTTTCAGGATTTGTGAAATGTGTCTCAGACGGCCAAATCGTGGCCAAAAACATACATTGTGTGCCTGACGTTCTTAAAAAATGACACAAAAATATGAAATATTAATGGTTGTACATATTACTAAGTGTATCATCTCATTTCCGTCTGCTAGAACCGCAGACTAATGCTGATAACTCCAGAAATGAACCCTTTGAAACAAGCATTCCCATGAGAGGTGTCATGAATAGCAGAATAAATGAAAATGAATCAGAATCCACACAATATGATGCAGAGAAATCGGCAGGATAGAACAAAGAGTGAATTTTAAGTGTCTTAAGACACATTTGCTGAAACTGTATGTCCTGAGGGGGGCCGTTTCTAAACTGTTAATTGTTAGCGCTGAAAGAGACACTTTTCAGATATGTTTGGTTATGAATCGCTTGTTCCGAGTGCTCGTCCCTCAGTATTTTAAGTCAGGCGTGTCCCTTGATGCTCCAAGCTCTCTTGAACAATGAGGGCCCTGGACCCCGTGTGTCCCGCAGGCTTTGGTGAGCGCAGGCCTGAGGGCCGGGTACTGAGGGAGCCGTGGCGCGCTGCTAAATGTGGAGGGGACAGATAAGGGCTCAGCTGCGCTGTGAGGCCTTTTCCCAGAAGCCCGAAGGGAAATTTGCAAATATTAAGAAGATGAGACCGATTAAATGTGCTTTGTGCTCTTGTTCTTGTTAACCATGCTGCTTTTCTTTTTCTTTTTTTTCTTCTTCTCTGCTTTCAGTTGCTGTATTTTTTGTCTTTTAAATCTGTTTTCCTTTATGGGGGGAAAATATATATTAAATATTTAAATATTAAATATATTGGATTAGATTTTATTTTATTTTCTGTTTCATTTTAATTTTAGTTTTAGTTTTAGTCATTTTATTGTGTTTTTGTCAGATTTTATATGTGTGTATAAATATATATTTATATATATAAGTTAATGTTTTTTTTTATTATTACTATTATTTATTTATTTTTAGAACTTTTATTATGGTTTCAGTTTTAGTTAACAATAATAACACGGTGGGGGATTCTGATTTCAATATATATTAATGGTGATAATACTTAAGATATAAGGGTATAAGGCTAACATAAAAATAAAACAAAAACATAAAGGTTTCACGCTTTTATAATATATACTTACTTTCAGTTCATCTATAGAGTTTTATAATTTTATTCAAAAATAAGTTTATCCCAGTATGTGTATATGTACATATAGCTGCCTTAATTCTTTGTGTCATAGATTCAACAATGTGTTGGAAACATTCCTCAGAGATTTTGGTCCATATTGACATGACAGGATCACGCAGTTGCTGCAGATTTGTCGGCTGCACATCCATGATGCGAATCTCCCATTCCAGCACATCCCAAAGCTGCTCTATTGGACTGAGATCTGGTGACTGTGGAGGACATTTTAGTACAGTGAACTCATTGTCATGTTCAAGAAACCAGTCTGATATGATCTAAGCTTTGTGACAAGGTGCTTTATCCTGCTGGAAGTAGCCATCAGAAGATGGGTGCACTGTAGTCATAAAGGATGGACATGGATTTCAGCAACAATACTGAGGTAGGGTGTGGCATTTAAACGATGCTCAATTGGTACTAAGGGGACCAAAGTGTGCCAAGAAAATATCCCCCACACCATTACACCACCAGCAGCAGCCTGAAACACTGAGACAAGGCAGGATGGATCCATGCTTTTATGTTCTTTCGCCAAATTCTGGACCCTACCATCTGAATGTCGCAGCAGAAATCGAGTCACATCAGACCAGGCAACATTTTTCCAATCTTCTATTGTCAATTTAGGTGAGCCTGTGTGAATCGTAGCCTCTGTTTCCTGTTCTTAGCTGACAGGAGCGGCACCCGGTGTGGTCTTCTGTTACTGTAGCTAACCCACCTCATTCATCGATCTATTATTAATTAATACATAGATGGTATTCTGCATACCTTGGATGTAACGAGTGGTTATTTGAGTTACTGTTGCCTTTCTATCATCTCTAACCAGTCTGCCAATTCTCCTCTGACCTCTGACATCAACAAGGCATTTTCGACCACACAACTGCCGCTCACTGGATATTTTCTCTTTTTTCAGACCATTCTCTGTACAAAACCCTAGAGATGGTCGTTGTGTGTGAAAATCCCAGTAGATCAGCAGTTTTTGAAATACTCAGACCAGCCCATCTGGCCCAACAACCATACAAAGCCTAAATCAACACATCCAAATTCATTAATCAATTAATAAAATGTGATCATTCTGATGCCCAGTTTGAACTTCAGCAAGTCGTCTTCACCACATCTAGATGCCTAAATGCATTGGTGCCATGTGATTGGCTGATTATCAATTTGTGTTACCAAGCAATTGAACAGGTGTACTTAATTAATTTGAGGTGTTTCGCCATTGTTCAGTCAAACAGAAAGTCACGTCATTGCTTGAGTCAGAAGTTGACTTATCAGATATTAAAATATTCTTGAGTCACTGATTTCTAATGTTAAGATTCTTCATAAGGATCTGCAGACTGGCAGTTACTAAAAAGAGAGGAACAGTACAATTTTCAAACATTTTACTACTCAGCACTAATAAATAAATGAATGAAATGAATAAATGAATGAAATAAATAAATACTTAATTGTGTTCATGACATCATTAGGATTTCTGAATGAGCTGATTTTCCAGGTTAGTGACAATAATGGTCTGACTCTGAACAGAGTTGCAATAGAAAATTGAGTCTTTTCAATCTGTTTCATGATATGAATAAGCAAACACATATAATCAGTAAAGTTCTTTTGAATAAGCGGTGATGTTCTTGCCTCTGTGTTTTTGTTAGGATCATTGCTGCTGCATTTAGAACAAGCTAAAGGGGATTTAGTCTGAGTTGTGCATTACAATAATCAATTCTTCTAACAAGTGCATGGACAAGTGCTTTGGTTTCACCTTGAGATGAAAAAGGCGTAAATTTCACAATGTCTCTTGCAGAGTTTTGTTTTTTTTATTATTATTTTTTTTTTCAACTGTAAAACATTTTTCTTAAGAAAAAGCCTAAAATGATTTGCATTACTGTGAAAAATGAAAAATGATATTTAGATTAGGAAACTCTATTCACTATTATCTAGTTGCTTATCAGCATGCATAATACTAGCATACTGGCTGTTTAATAATACTTATTAAGTTTATTAAAACAATATTAATGCATGACTATATTGTTGATCCCTTAACCCTACACAGTACCTAAACATAACTACTACAACAAGTCCCTTACTTAATAGTAAGCAGCAAATTAGGAGTTTATTGAGGGAAAACTCAGTTAATGTGTTCCCTAATCTGAAATGTTACACATTACCTATTCTTAATGTAAAAAGCAAAGGACCTATAACCGAACCTTGCGGAACACCACAAGTCACTTTGAGGAAAAGTATCTGACACATGCATAAATGCAGTTGTTTTGATGTTTGATGCAGCTTTGAAGTTTTGGAGCTTAAATATTACAAATACTTTTGGAAATAGGAAATGATTCAGAACGGTCTTAAACCTGTGTCTTCAGATGAACACAATAGCTACTGACATACTGTGCTTGCATACTAAGTACTAAGTATGCAGTACAAATACTCCAAACAAGAACCGTAGTATCATTTCACTTTGTATCTGTGCAGTTATATTAATTTCAAAATGTCCCCACCAATATAAACACCAAGCTACAACCTTAACCTTAACCTATTAACAGCAGAAAGGTTAAAAATGAGATGATGCTCTGAAAAGAAGCTCTGCTTCTTATGCTTTGGAAACACAAAAAGCTGAAATCACGTTTTTGGTTATGCAGTAGGAAGAAAATAATTTTCTCTGTAATATTCTCTTGACTTGTCACCTTAAGTAACCAGTCCTGCAATATAAGTTTGGCAGCTGCTGTTAAATTGGGTGACATTTAAAATGATCTAGCTGCTAGCCTTAATCTTGTCGTAAGTATTCAGCATGGCCTTATCATAAAGTGATTCATATAGGCCATAATTCACTTATTAACTTGGTATTAAACATGAATGATTATGCTGTTGCTGTGCAGATCAGCAGGGGAAATCCATTGTTACTTGTTGCCTTTAGGCAACAATCAACTCACATCTAAAAAAAAATAAAAATAAAAAAAATAAAAAAAAAAATAGACATGAGGAAAGGAAGTTCAGTTCAATCATAATTACTAAGAATTAAATTCTTTAGTATTGCAGTGTGTGTGTGTGTGTGTGTGTGTGTGTGTGTGTGTGTGTGTGTGTGTGTGTGTGTGTGTGTGTGAGACCGTGACCTGGTGGATTGTATATGTGTCCTGAAATGTTGATCTGTGCCTAAGTGCTCGTATCTTTCACTCTCTGTGTACTACAACTATCAATAAAAGCTGGCAAAAATCAAATTAAAATGAATTTTGCATTTCTCAGTTATACCACAGTATTTGCATCCTTGCTATGTCTACCTCATCAATTGAAGCTTACAGTATTTAGTTAACATGTAGAAACATTAAATCAAAATAACTCTTTATTATTAAAATGTTCCTCACCTTATTATGAATTATTAGTTAGTGCATGTTATTCCAAAGAAAAAAAAATCTTTAAAAAAAAAATCTTTATTCATAATCTTTCGTCAAACAACTTTCCTTTTCAGCTGACATCACCAATCCCTCTTATTTTTGAACAATCCATTAATTTCCACAATAAAAGCAAACAATTATTCAACCTGCCTATGATTATTTAAGAAACAAAATAAATAAATTCATACATACTTAAATAAGTACATACATGCATACAGTTAATGCCTAAATAAATAAATAAATAAATTAGTAAGAAAATATTGTCAGCTGCATTATGTTCATAACTGTATACTGATGGTTATGTTGGTTTACTTATGCAACATTATATGGGATTAGGTTTTGTTAACGAAATACAATCAAAATAAAAAACAATATTTTATAAAAAAAAAAAATAATAATATAATAAAGAAAAAAAACAAAATACAAAATATCTAAAATTCATTTTGCAAAAAAAAATATATATATATTTTTTTTGAGGTTCATTCCCCATTCAATAATAATAATAATATTTTTTTTGAGGTTCATTCCCCATGAAAAGCCTAATAATAATAATAATAATAATAATAATAATAAATCAAACTGATAAAATGCATACATGCAATACAGGTTTTAAATAAAAGTGTCTGCCACATGCATAAATGTAAATATTATGTTTTTTTGTTGTTGTTTTGTTTTTTTATTGGGGGGGGGGGTTGGCGATGCCACCCTGACAGTTTCCTCAAAGAGCCTGCAGTCCAGCAGCTCAGTGTCTTTCTCTCTCCTTTAGCTTTATGATGATCAAATGATGTTTAAAGTGAGCGAGGCCTCTTCAGCTCTAGCCAATGATTGGCCGACAGGGGGCTTTACATCTTCAGCTTTAATTTGTGCTGACCTGGCACGGCCCCTCAACCGCGCTTGTTTTCTTACTTTATGGAAAAATCAATATGCTCTCTGACAGAAAACAGCTCCAGAGAAGAAATAAATGGGAACACTGTGGCGCTCTGTCAATCATTTCTCACTTGCGGCCCATATGCCTGATTGTTGCATGCTGGGATTGGAGAGTGACTCAATCAATTGCTGGCTTTATTATTTAAGATTTAGACCGGTTAAAATGCACTGCTGAGGAAATAAATCCTCAATGCTAGCCGAGGACAAAGATGTGTGTCATATGGCGGGATAGTCAGTGAGTTTTAAAAATGTGGGGACCGGCTCCACCCTCGGGCTGTAACAAACACACACATGCACACGCGGAGAGTCCAGATGTTATTTTGAACGGACCGGCGGCTGTACGGCACACCCATCAGACCTTCTTTAGCCAACCGGCGTGTGTGTGTGTGAAGCAGCTGTTGGCAGCTCCAGCTGGGCCGCACATCCTTGATTAGACCTGCTCTTGGCCTGACGGCGGCCGCACCACCTGGCCCTCAGTCTGCTCTCGCTGAGAGTCCTCACCTGTGGGTTCATGCGCTGTCCTGCGCCGGGAACAACCTTGCCCCTTACCTGCAGTATCTGGACATCTTCACCCTCAGAAAACTGACTGCGGATCGTCTTTGGGACAGTATATGAACAGAAGTTCAGTGGAAAATTAAGCACTTTTAGCTTTATGAAGTCAGTCGGCCTGTTCTGACATCTAGTGAGCTGCCTGTGTAGACAACATTCTCCTAAACTAAAGTTATTGTCACAGTTTTTTTTTTTTTTTTTACATAGATTTTGAGTTTTATTTCCTGTTCTCCTGTGAAGTTTTGTTCCTTGACCTAGTTTTCCTTAGTTCCCGTGATTAGTTCATTCTTCACACCTTTCACCTGTTAACTTATAAATTAGACAATATCTCATATCTTAAAAAATACACAAATACTCCTTGTTTAGTTCTTTTAGCTGCTGGTTATTGTTTGTTTATATATATATTTATATATATGCACACGTTGTTGGTTTGCCCTCCTCCTGGATTCCTGTAGATTACTATTAAAGACTGTTGTGTTTATTTATTATACTAATTATAAATTAATTAAAGACTGTATGTTATTCATCTCCTGCGTTGTGTGCTTGATCTCCCACCAGCGAGTGTGACAGGTATATTCAGATATTAGCAATATAAGTGTTATATTTTTGTTGACATTTAGGGAAAAATGAGAAAGTTGCAATATTGTGTGTTTTTTAGTATCGTTGAGCATTAAGTTTTTATTCATATTTTGAATTATTTTTATATTTTTATTTAAATTGTAGTTGTTTTAGTAGTTTATATATACATATATATATACATATACATATATTTAATTTATTTATTATTTTTTTCAGTTTAAGTTACAAAAGTTTTTATTAATATTTAAATGAGTTTCTATTTTTGTTTTGTTTAATTTTATTTGATGTTAGTCATTTTGTTGTATCTTTACTTTTTTTTATTTTCTGTTTTAGTTATTTTAGTACATCGAGTTTAACTAAATGAAAAATGTTGCCGTGTGTGGGTTTTTTAAGTAATGAAGCTTTAATTTTAGTTTCGGTGTTTGAATATACCAAAAAAGTCATTTCAGTGAATGACTAGTTTTTAGGATTTTAACATAACAATCAGGTCATCTAAGAACACAATTGAACTGCCTGGACATCATGACATCAAAACCAGACACACATGTGCTTTGATTAAACGACCAACAGCAGATGAAATGCTGGAAAGTGAAATCAGGGTAATGGGTAAAACTCTGACTGGACTGATAATTTCAAGCATTAATGTCCTGATTGTAAACACTCATAAGACTGTGCTCAAGTAACCACTGCTGTGTGTTGAACTCCTGCCTCTCAACTTGGTAATCTTCATTTGAAGAAGTAGGCGACGAGTTTGGGAAGCCGCTTGCCTAAATTCGTTTCCCTAAATCCCTACAAATAATCCAATTAGCTGAGATGAGGGAGGCTGGAATAACCTTTTAATCAGAGCTATTGAAGAGGGCAGGCCTTTGGCTGTTATCAGCCTCAATCCCCTCCTTCATTTCTCTGTCCTCAGCCGCCGCCTTTGTTCTGGAATCAGGAATAATCCAGCGCTCGCTAGCTCTCCGCTGGCCAGTAATATAGCCACAAACTTACCACTAGTCTCAAGACGGCAGGATTATATCCTAATGGTTAGATCCTGTTTAAGAAGGGGGTTTTACCTCTCAAAACGTGTGTAAACAATAGAGTGAGTGAGAGAGATTAGCTCACACATGCACGCTGGAAGACAGTCATCTACACAGAGCTCTTCTGATTTCCATTGTTAATACCGACTTAATTAATTAAAGCAGGAGTGTAGGAACTTAAGCAGATACTCTGTGAAACCTAATGATAATGTTTGTCATCTCTAAAATAAGTGTCCACAGATGTGCATGACATGATGTGGGATGTGTTCCAAAACCTAATAAAATATAACTCTGCATGCATCATATTTGCTGAATGAAATCCAACACTTGTTTCTTCCTAATTTTGTGGTGCTGAGTCCTAAAATAGTGTCTGTTTTGCATGAGCTTATCACACTTTCTCACTAAGTATGATGCATTTCATAGCAGTTTTGCTTTTACATTCATTTGTGTGGTGAAGAAGTCATTAATCGGCAGAAAAACTGCCATAAACATAATTCCTGTCTTAGATGGCAGCTAATTGTTTAATTCTCAGCCCATTTTCACATGCAAGACATAATTTGACACCTAATCCTGATTTTAAGGTCAGAATTATGGTCAGTCACAGAAGAAAATGCAAACACGAAAAAAAAGAAAGAAAAAATATTATTTATTTATTTATTTATTTAAAGTTTTTTAAACATTTTTTTTCCATTCTTTGCAGATTGTAAGCTCTTATTGTCATTGCATCTGAAAATTTGTTTATATCAATAAATAAATAAATAAATAAATAAATAAATAAATAAATAAATACTGCGTTGTTTCAACCCAATTTTAGGTCAAATATGGACTAACCCAACTGTTGGGGTAAAAAGTTAATTTAAAAATGTAACCAAAATTTAACCCAACAGTTAGGTTAGTCCATATTTGACCCAAAATTTGTGTGCTTGTTTTACAGTGTGTTTATTAGAGTTTGGTATCATCTAACAGAATCGATTGTGAGTCAGATCTCCCGTGCCGTGTGTGAGTTTTACTCAAGTCAGTACTGGTCAAAGGCATGTGAAGCAGCAGCTTGAAGGTTTCTTGAAGGTCTGAGCATAAACACAACGGTGACTCCTGCAAGAAGAACAAAAAATCTTGCTGTCAATAATGTATGGCATTAATTAGATGGTACTTAATGGAAACGGTTTCATATTGGCTCAGCGTCTCTCTAGGCACACTGCACCTTTAAACCAGATGAATACTTAATGTGTGCTTCTAATGAATTGTTTATACAATACCATCATCCCTTTTCAAACTTAACACGACTCCTCCAGTCCCGGGACACTCAAACACAATAAAGATTCAATTTCAGCTGATTTCTCTAGATACAGATGTCACTCTAATGTAGTTTGATACAAATTGACTCCTGGTGATTATTGCTCTGTTCCAGGGTGTTTGCAGAAGACTAGCAGTCGGTAAAATGTTCTGGCATCCTAAACAAGCAAACAGTAATGCAGTTCTGTTGCACTCTTGATGTGCGATCAGGTTTCACTGTGGTGATAACAAATCTCACTGTTCTGTGAGATTTAATGAAGTTTTTCCATCAGATGAGATGCCAGCAGTACTTGAATAATAATAACTGTTATTGAACAGATATACACTGGTGGTCAAGAGTATGGAATAATTAGGATTGTTTTTGAAAAAAGTCTTTTTTGTTCACCAAGGCTGCATTTATTTGATCAAAAATACTGTAACAGTGAAATATTATTGCAATTTAAAACGTGAATATCTTCTTATGAAAAAGTTAATATATTTCTATGTGAATATTCTGTAAATTGTAATTTATTCCTGTGATTAAAGTTGAATATTCAACATCAATACTCATCTGATTTCTTTTTCACATTATAAATGTCTCTACTGTCACTATTGATCAATTGAATGTGTCCTTGCTGAAAATAATAATAATAATAATAATAATAATAATTTATTTATTTTTCTTTTATTACTTACTACACTTCAAAAGTTTGTGTTAGGTATGATTTCATAATAATAATAATAATATTTTTTTTTTCAGCAAGGATGCATTAAATTGATCAAAAGTGACAGTAAAGACATTTTTAATGCTACAAAAGATTTGTAGTACAAAGAAATGCTGTTTGTTTGTTTTTTTAACTTTCTATTCATCTGTGAATCCTGAAAAATAAAATGCATCACAGTTTCTACAAAAAAGTTGTGCAGCACAACTGTGTTCAACATTGATAATAATCAGAAATGTTTCTTGAGCAGCAAATCATCATATGAGAATGATTTCTGAAGATCATGTGACACTGAAGACTGGAGTAATGATGCTGAAAATACAGCTGCGCATCACAGAAATAAATGTGCAGTTTAACACATATTCACACAGAAAATAGTTGTAATAATTGTAATAATATTTCACAATATTACTGCTTTTACTGTATTGTTGATCAAGTAAATACAGCCTTGGTGAGAAGAAGAGACTTCTTTCAAAAATGTTCAAATACATTTTTTTTTTTTTACAAGCTGAGAGAAGGCTGAATCTGTGGTTGTTCAGTCTTTTCAGACATTTTGAATGTGAAGTTTGATTGTGAAGACATCATTCATACGCGCTCAGTGTTTGCTGATGCTCTGAAGGGTCTGCTGAAGTGCAGATGTGCTGCAGTGTGTGTGAGTTTGTGCAGAAGTGCTGTCTTAAGCTGCTGTATTCCCTCAGGCGTCTCCCACATCTGTCCGAGGGTGTGTGCGGCCCATCTGCTGCAGCGCTGCATTGTGAGCCGGCCGATGTCTGACCCCACACGTCCTCACACTCAAGGTCATCTGTGATCAGAGCAAACTGCAGCACACACCAGACCTGTCAATCACTCTCACTGACCAAGAGAACGCTGAATCCAGCCCGTTTGCCCGGGATAATTCTCTCAAGGGGCTTTTAGAGACCCTAGTAAAAGTCAGTATGTAATGTGTCAACCAGTAGAGAATATGTTATAATGTAGTGCTACAAGATTAATTAAAATCAACCCGAAATCACAGTATCGTTTAGTGCGATTACTGAATTGCAAAAAGCATTTTAATAATATAAATAAATTTTGCTGTTTGAGAGTTCATTTACTCCCAAGCAGCTCATGATCCGCCGGTGTTTCAGTGTCTCGGCTTAAATGCTGACAAGTGCTTATAAACCTTCTGTTGGCAACAAAAGAGAAAATTTTTGCAGCTATTCTCTAAAATCAAAGCTCAAAGTTTTAACATTTTTAATGAAGCATTTAGGACAGCTCTAAATATCAATACTGTAATTTTATAGTTGTACTATGAATTAAATATATTTTTTAAATATTCATGTTTCTTGTTTTTTAAAGTTATCTATTATTATTATTATTAATAATAATAATAATAATAATAATAATAATAATAATAATTTATTTATAACAGTATAGAATCAGTAGTAAGTATTCATGTGTCCATGCTTATAAATACTATATACTATATTATTATTATTATTATTATTATTATTATTATTATTTTGTGTCAAAAAGTTCTATATGGTGTTACAATGATATAAAACTATTCAGTGTTATTTTAGTATTCAATATTATTATAGCACTTAATGGTTTAAGTTGTTTAAGTTGACACTTTTCATCTAATATTTCTATTTTATTTCAGCTTTATTTTAATTAATAAAAACAGCGTTAATAAATAGGGGAAGACGTGGTTAGAGAGTCGGACTTGCAATCCAAGGGTTGTGGGTTCGAGTCTCGGGCTGGCAGGAATTGTAGGTGGGGGGAGTGTATGTACAGCGCTCTCTCCACCCTCAATACCACAACTGAGGTGCCCTTGAGCAAGACACCGAACCCCCAACTGCTCCCCGGGCGCCGCAGCATAAATGATACCCACTGCTCCGGGTGTGTGTTCAAGGTGTGTGTGTGTGTGTGTTCACTGCTGTGTGTGTGCACTTTGGATGGGTTAAAAGCAGAGCACGAATTCCGAGTATAGGTTACCATACTTGGCTGTATGTCACGTCACTTTCGCTTTTTTTCACTTTTTTTTTTCACTTTAATAGTTTTAATTTTGGTTACCAATAACAACACTGCTGAGGTTTTGGTCTTATTGCCCAGCCCTGTTGGTCAGTGGTGGAGCTGAAATAGTTTCTTTAGTCCCAAATATGAAACACAGACAGTTGTATTCTGATCATAACTCCATAAATGCTGCAGATGTGTGAAGTGTGCGGTGCCTGAGGTGGGTGTGTGTCTGGGACGGGGTCCGCTGGTGCTGTAGGGACTGCAGGGACAGCCTTCAGAGCAGATGCTGGAGAGATGTTCCCATCAACAACATCCCAAGGCCTTCCAGATGAACAGCGCTGACGAACCGAGCCAGAGGACAGAGGACTCTTCACTGGACACACTCCATCCAGATGATAGACCTGCCCTCCTGCCATCTCTGTGTTCATAATCTCACAAACCAACACCAGCAGAAAAGGATGTTGTGTTTCTTGCCTTTCATTCAATTTGTCTGTATCTTGGCATGTTTTGTATGAGTGATATTCATAATGTGTGATATTTATAGCAGCTGCAGTTTTTTGTGAACATTTAACATTATGTTTAATGTGTTATGTTGATAAGTTCAGTACAATTAAAATCCTGGATAAACAACTGTGATGGATGGATGGATGAATGGAAGGATAGATAGATAGATAGATAGATAGATAGATAGATAGATAGATAGATAGATAGATAGATAGATAGATAGATAGATAGATAGATAGATAGATAGCACTTTAAAATCTACAAAGTGTACTAAAGTGCTGCACAATTTCAAAATAAATAACATAAAATTAAAAACAGAATACAGTAAAATACAATAAAAATGAAGAAATATAATATTAAAAAAGGACACAAACAAACACCACAAATACATCTGCTCAAAGCTCAAAGAAACACAAGGTCTAAAATGAATGGAAAAAGACTTCAAATATTATTCAAAGAACATTATTATTATTATTATTATTATTTGTCCCGTTCAGTATTAAAACAATGCAAATATTCCACATGTATACATGTGACTTTAACAATACAAATGCAGTTTAAGGGTATTGTTGAAACATGAAAAAGTCTTATAATTCAGATGACGTGGTTTTGTGCTGTTGATGATGTCACTGTGCTGCGGTCCCACACGGCGCTAATGAGAGGCTGTTACGAAGAGCTAATTAGCTCTGAAGGCTTTGCTAATCTCATTAAACGCAGTAGTGCTAGTCTGCGTCTGATTTAACAGTTGTCACTATACCTTGACTGTGAGACGCACGGCCTTCTGGGTGGGAGACTGACAGCTCCACGAAGAACACGCCATCACTTAACACCATTTGACACACGGCCCACATGAAGCACTAATTGAAATATTTCTTGATATCAGTCCTGATGTTACGCTAGTTTCAGGAATGGATTATTCCAGAAATTGCAGACCTTTGCTATACAAGTCTGAAATGTTTAAACTCTGCAGCTCGTTGTTAATTTAGAGTTAATTTGTTAATCTGCATGTCAATCTAAAGTCTTTCTGGCTGATTACTGTGCTTGTCATTAAATCAACATGTGATACACACAGATGTTCACACATCATACATCAGGCATGACCCAGCAGCCCTTTACGGCTCATATAGTCTGATATAATGAGAATATGGAGAAAAAAAAAAACAGCTTTCAATCAGAGACAGGAGACATGGAGCAGATTATGTGTGAAATAGGTTTAACAGCAAAATAGTGATCATTCTGATTATTTAGAGGCCTTTGCATATCAAATATAAATCAATAGGTTTTCTAAGATTATTGCTGGTCTGGTGTAGCTAAGCTTTCGACTAAAGTCTGGTCCACATTGCTGCTTAGTGTGGTCAGGAAACGCACACATAGACAGGAACAAAGCACCTGGCTGACATGAAATGGACCAACCACAATTCGTTCTGTTTTTAGCTTTCATTTATCTGAAATAATCAATACCTTATTAACAAATGGCTCCATATTATTTTTTTCAGTTTCACTCAACTGGGTAATAAAATACGATATTGTAACACATCCAGACATTCACCCTTCAATGCCAAGCTGCATGTCCACTCTATTATTTCAAGGACTTTGTGGAAATATTGAAACATGAAGTGTCAGTTACTGTGAGGTTTGTTTTATATTGATTCGAGTCTGTTGCACTAAAGAGTTGCAGCATTTTATGTATTCAGACGGTCAGCTCTTGTAAATTATCATTGAGGTAAGTGGCAAGGTGAAAGCCTATCGTATTTATGCCTCTCATATCACAAAAACCTCTCGTCTCAGACACCATCAAGAAGCTTATTGAAGGTTTTCGTGTCCTCTTGGTGCGTGGAAAAATCCATCGAACAGATTTGCTGTCAAAGATCAATATATGGACTGAGTAGCCTTTAGTTAACTCTTCAGATGAAGTGTGCTCTGAATGGTTGGGTGTGAGAGGTTAACCGATTTGACCCGCTTGAAAGTTTTCACCGATGTGGCATGTTTTTCTGATATGTGTAGGACGGCGATGTCTAACAGCTCCGCTGGGAATTGACTCAAACTGTGACCTCTTGGACAACAAGGTTTAATCTGCCATGTAACATTTACCATGCTTAATCTGTCAAAGGTGCGAGGATGTCTGTACCTATACACTGAGAAACATTAAATTAATTGATTTTATTGAAGTCATTAGTTAACAGCTTTTTACAATGATTGACATGAGAAAACTGTCAAATTTATTTGAATTGCATTTTTCACAATGCATATCATTACAAAGCAGCCTTACAGAAAGCACAACATCTTTCATCATAACACTTTGAGTAAAAACAGCAACATGAATGAGATGTCTCAGTATTTGCGGTGTGTCTCTTTAGCTTTAATGACAGCAGCACTGAATCTTCACGAACTAAACATGATGATCCAGTTTTTGTTGAGATCTTGAGCATCTTGAGCTTCAGTGAAAGAACAACATCTGACTGTTTGTTCAAAGAAAAAAAAAGAGGGAAAAAAAAGTTTTCCCTTTGAATTAAGTTTGTTTAAAAAAAGTTATGCATTGCAGTAACTTGACTTAAATTTGATTTAATCAACTAGAATTTTTTTTTTTTTTTTAAATAGCTTATTTCCAGATTTAAATCTATTGTCGACGAGCATGTCAGTGTCTGAGAGAATACAAATAGCCAGTCTGGCCTGTTTTCTCATTGCATGTCTCTGGGATCTCTATTGTCACAGAGAGTCTAATCGCCTCAAGACTATAAACCTTCACTGTGCTTTGCCTTTGCTGAGTATTTACCGTGCATCGTTAATTCTCTCCTGTGTCTCTCGGGCCGCTCTAGAAAGCATTCCCTTTCCTTGATAAGTGGGCAGAAACACAACACGAGTGAAGTGGGCTGCACTTTTTAACTCTGGCTTTCATCCTGTCCTCTTTCTTCTGCACCTGAAAGCTTTCTTCACATTGGAGTTTGAAGCACGCTGAATACTAATTTCTGTCTATTAAAAGTGGCCGCTATCATCGGCATGCTCTCATTAGAATGCCGGGCTCATGGGACGCCTCTTAATTCCTTTATAGAGGAATTCAAGACCCTTTCACTTCAAAAAGTATAAATCATACTCCCAAATGATCGTGGAAGAGAGGGGATTCATACCAGGAGTCTCTGATGTGTCCCACCGGTTTGTTGAGTTCCCAAAGCCACTGAAATCCAGCCTCCGGAGAGAATGGAGTCTGTTCCTGTGACCCAGGCCTCTGGCTAAACCTCTCCAGCCAGACAGTATTACACTGCTGTAATGTATGTGGAAATACACCTGTCTGTATGCAATGAGTGACTTTTCCATTTTGACAGGGTGATTTTCAAAGTCAAGTTCTGACTTTATAATCCATCAGATATGGGAGCAGAGGTTTACATTCGCTTTAGAGATACAGTTTGCTCAAAGTGTAAATTTAAGTAATATGCTATTTGTACAAAAGTTAAAATATCTGAGAAATGGTGGACAGAGTTAGTGAAAATAGCTTTTGCCAACAAGGTTGGATACAATGTAAAAAAAAAAAAAACATCATAAACTACATTGAGAACTAAAATTAAAACCCTATTTTTTGTACCATTACTGGTGCTATCATGATTAATCGCATCCAAAATAAAAGTTTTGTTTACGTAATATGTGTGTGTACTGTGTGTATTTATTATGTATATGTCAGAAGGTACCCCTCTACACACTAACAAAGTCCCAGGAACTAGAGCCAAACAGATTTTAGAAGCCTTAAAACCCAATTTATTCCTTATAATACACACACTAAAAACTAGGGCAGATCTTCCCACAATGAATAAATACACAATTTTCTACAAATGGAATAAAATCTGTTCCCAAACAACAGCTATACAGATTGCTCTTCAAGCTGGCCGTTTAAGTCAACCCACGCCGGGGAGGAGAAGGGGGGCGTGGCGATCGCGAGATACAGGGGTTCCCTGGAGGCGTGGCCGAATGCAGACAACGTTAGAGCGGGGAATCCTGGAAACATCTTCACCACCGGCAACGTATCTCCTCGGACCCAAACAAGGAATAATATGGCAAATCAATAAAAGACAGAACCGCAACAGAGCTCAAACTCTCATTCCTGGACGAGTGCAGAAAAACTACTTTCCTGTCCAGGATGGGGATGACGCCTTCCACTCCTTTGGGCTGTCTAGCAGGCGGCCTTACTCCAGTGTGGCTTGGCAGCTTTCTGTCCCATAAGGAATCAGCAAAAAGTCCTCAGCAAAAGCAGCTACAGCGAGCGCTAGACCATCTGCATCAAGCAATGGATT
This sequence comes from Cyprinus carpio, assembly GCF_018340385.1. Taxonomy (NCBI): domain Eukaryota; kingdom Metazoa; phylum Chordata; class Actinopteri; order Cypriniformes; family Cyprinidae; genus Cyprinus; species Cyprinus carpio. Next base: position 1,271,520 of record NC_056575.1, read on the forward strand.
ACGAGAGGAAAAAAAAGAACGTCCCTTTATAGCAATACTTGCGTGCGTTGTTTACTCGTATCTTCGATCGATCGTGCTGTTTGCCAGCCGAGGAGCACCCGCGTAGGAAAGGTAGGTGAGCGCCCGGACTCTTAGAAAGGAGTTTCTCAGAGAAAAATTGCAAAGAGTTTGAAGTTATCATCATCTACAGTCCATAATATCATCCAAAGATTCAGAGAATCTGGAACAATCTGTCCATGATGATGTGCCAAATAGTGGCTCATTTTGGAAGGAGGCTACACATTCCAAAAAAGGTGAGAAAACAGGTAGCACTGTGCGTAAGGATCAAGGCCGGAAAACCACCAATTCCCCCAATGCTGCTGGATGCCCGTGATCTTCGGGCCCTTAGACGGCACTGCATCACATAACAGGAATGATCTACTGTAATGGAAAATCACAACATGGGCTCAGGAATACTTCCAGAAAATATTGTCGGTGAACACAATCCACCGTTGCTGGCTAAAACTCTATAGGTCAAAAAAGAAGCCATATCTAAACATGATCCAGAAGCGCAGGCATTTTCTCTGGCCCAAGGCTCATTTAAAATGGACTGTGGCAAAGTGGAAAACTGTTCTGTGGTCTGACGAATCAAAATTTGAAGTTCTTTTTGGAAAACTGGGACAACCCAAGTTGTTATCAGCGCTTAGTTCAGAAGCCTGCATCTCTGATGAGGGGTTGGGTTGCATGGGGTTGCATGAGTGCAAGATGTGTCTGCATTGGGCAGCTTACACCCATCTGGAATGAGGCACCATCAATGCGGTGAAAGAGGGAGTGATATCCAAGTTGATGGTGATGAGGGCTAGAACTTACTAACCCCGGGCCTGCAGGTATATCCACAGGTCTGAGAACAATCCATGAAATACCCTCGCTCCGGACATAGTGCATTGGGTGCATTGCCCGATGTCTGACATCTCAGTATTAACGGCATGCTCCCATCCAGACATCATCTCTTTCAGGGAAGACCTTGCATTTTCCAACAAGACAATGTCAGACCACATACTGCATCAATTACAACATCATGGCTGTGAAAAAGAAGGATCCGGGTACTGAAATGGCCAGCCTGCAGTCCAGATCTTTCACCAGTAGAAAACATTTGGCGCATCATAAAGAGGAAGATGCAACAAAGAAGACCTAAGACAGTTGAGCAACTAGAAGCCTGGATTAGACAAGAATGGGACAACATTCCTATTCCTAAACTTGAGCAACTAGTTTCCTCAGTCCCCACACGTTTGCAGACTGTTATAAAAAGAAGAGAGGATGCCACACAGTGGTAAACATGGCCTTGTCCCAGCTTTTTTGAGATGCGTTGATGCCATGAAATTTAAAAAATCAAATGATTTTTCCCTTAAAATGATACATTTTCTCAGTTGAATAAAATATTGAAATTTCAAACTTCCACAGACAATGCCAGAGAAATGGCTCGCGTAGAAAGGATCGGGTACTGGGCCAGATCTTCACCCACAGAAAACATTGGGAGAATCATAAAAGGAAGATGAATAAAATATTGAAATTTCAAACTTCCACATCATTGCATTCTGTTTTTATTCACAATTTGTACAGTGTCCCAACTTTTTTGGAATCGGGTTTGTATTTTGAAAATATTTACATGTATATACGTTTATATATTTATATTCTTGTTTTTATATAAATGTTAAAAAATGATAGTGATGATGGCTATTTATTTTTTATTTTTTATTGAATGAGATATTATATTAATAAGAGATTATTTTGATGGTAACAGGGTTGATTTATAACCCGGAGACAACACAAAGTGTTTTGAATGATACATTATGTCAACTAAAACGAGTATAAATTACGTAAATAAAAACAACATACAAGTTTCACACATAAATGTATACATTTAAACATTTTCTAAACAAGCAAGAATTCGGAAACAAGCTGAACAAAAGATGGTTCATATAGGTTTGAGTTGATATGTTTAGGAAAATGCTTCAGGCATAGTAAAAGTTGGTAGCAGCTATTCAAGTTATTATTTACTCATATGTTAATGATCACAGACATATGAACCCATACATGCTGCTTTATATTATATTCACAGAATCACGTCGCATGCAAATATACTGCACTGCAAAAAGTGTTTTTTTTTTTCCTTCAGGTTACAGTATTTGGAAAGAACATTTTCTATTTTTTATTTTATTTATTTTTTTATTTTTTTTCGGGGGCAGCCTATTATTGTTTTTTTTTTTTTTTTAAGATAACATAATGAAGTGTATTAATGGAGTCCTGCTTGACTCTCAATTCTTTTGAAGTGATGAAGTTGTCAGTCCTCTCATTTCTAGTATGATGTTATTTGTCTTCAGGAGCTCACCGGCTGACACTTCACCATCATCTCCCGTATTAAAATGCAGAAGTGAGCACCATTTAAAGCCTCTACGCTCAAGTTTTCCTAATCGACTTCTTATTACAAAGCAGTCAGTTGGAGAAATATGCCAGTCCTGAAGCCCACCGCCTCCTGCTTTTTATTTTAATGGTAAGATCTTGATGTCAGCAGTTAGTATATTGGTGTGAGTGGCCTATTGATTATTGATCTGTGTCCATTGATTGAGGTCTCAGGGGAGCCTAATCCGTTTTGATGCATTTGAATACATCCATTCATCTTCAGATGTTCTCGCGCCTTCTGCGCCTGCAGACTAATGAAAATAGATGGTGATCTGAATGTGCACGGCACCTTTTTGATTTATTTTTTTAATTGATATATCTGCTCTGAAGGGGTCGGCTGCTGAATGACAATTGACCGTGCTGTCAACATCTGTTTTTTTCTGCTTTAAAGAGAATCTTTTGATGGATTTAGAGGTTGTTTGGATCTGCCAGATATATGCTTTTATTTTCTTGGACATTTTTTTAATGGACAGTTATGAAGATGACTTGAATATTGATGGGTTACATGAGAGCAGGAAGTCTTTACATTGCTCTCTTGATTTTCATGTATTATATGTTCAGCATGTTCTGGTGAATGGCATTGTATGAAGTGCAGTTTTTTAAAGTCAGTGTAAAGCAATATTAAATATGTGTTCTGAGTTTGTCACACCACAGAAAAATGTGTTACTAAGGGGTTAGTTCACCCAAAAATTTAAATTCTGTCATTAATTACTCACTCTCATTTCATTCCAAACCCGTGAGACCTTCGTTCATCTTATTTTTTGATGAAATCCGAGAGCTTTCTGACCCTGCATAGAAAGCAATAGAACTGACACATTCAAAGAACAGAAAGGTAGTAAGGACATCGGTAAAACCATCCATGTGTCTACTGATGTCACATCAATGTCAAACACCAATCACTCTGCGATCAAGTCGAACACACCTCTTATAGTGTCAGGGGAGGGGCCATGCTCAGTGGTTCCAGTGCATCATCTAGACATGATTTAAGGCCCACCCAAAAAATCCTGAACAGAAAAATGGGGGGAACTATTTAACTCCACAGTTCAGTGCTACATAGTTCACAGTAATGTGTTTTCAGCATTACATTTCATTCTCTGAATTGCCTTTAGATGGACTTTAAGCATATTTTAAAACAGATATGATATTTGAAAAAGAACACTGATAAAATTAGAGAACTCCTTTTAGATACCTCATAGTTATTGGTGTTAATCTGGCACCTAGTGCTAATTTACTTAATTAGCTGATAAACCCTATTTAACTGGCAGCCTAAATTTGCAGTTTTCACTGACTTTGCAAGATGGTGAGCCATTCTAAAGTGACTGAGGCCCTCCGACAGCAGGTTGTCCAGATGAAGGCCAAAGGGATGACCCTTTCAGCCATAGCAAGAGAAGTTGGTTGTTCCAAATCTGTGATTTCTAGAATTTTCCGTCTTTACAATGCCACTAACTCATTCAAGTACCACATAAGGGCTGGCCACAGAAGTGGGAGTAAGTCACACATGTGCAAGTCACAGGTAAGTCTCAATTCTTAACCTTCAAGTCTCAAGCAAGTCCAAGTCCATTTTTGTGAGAATCAAGCAAGTCAATTTAAGTCAAGTCAAGTCAAGTCACTGCTTCATGTCAAGCAATTCAAGTCAATTTGTAGCTTGGGTCAAGCAAGTCACTGTCAAGTCATACAAATGTTTTATGATTTAACTTAATTTATATATTAAAATAAGTTAAAACTACAGTAGTTATGGACTATGGGAGTTTTATCTGCGACAACAAAAAAAGAGTTGTTAATACAATAAAAATAAAAAAATAAATAAAAAATTTAACTAAATAGCCTAAAATGCAAATGTAACTGAAATTAGGCCATCATAAAAGTATGGAAAGTATTTAGGTACAGCTGTTTCAATATGCCTCAAACATTGCAGAAAACATGAAAAAGTATTAAACGATTCAAGTATAATTGTTTCTATGCCACCCAATGGCATTCAAACAGGCATCACCTTTATGGGACATGAACACATCCTTAAGTTAGATCCTTCCTTTTTAACACAGAAATAACAACAACAAGAAAAAATATTAATAATTGTATCACACAAATCTTGCACCCTTTTATCAGTTGGATTGACTATTGTACATTATTAATCTGTGTTTGTGTGTGTGTGTGTGTGTGTGTGTGTGTGAGAGAGAGAGAGAGAGAGAGAGAGAGAGGTGATTTGAGTGAGTGTGATTTATTAATATTTGAGCGAGAACACACACGTGTGTGAGAAGTGTATTGTTTGTTTGCATGTGCATGGTTGTGCTTGCAAGTTTGAGTTTTTTAGTTTTGTTTTGTTTGTTTGTGTATGCATGGTAGGGTTCGCAAGTCTGTATGATTTTTTTTTTTCTTTGTGTGTATGTATGTGTATACGATATATTTATGTGTGTGGTGAGGGGGGCGAGGTTCTGGGAAGTCTGCAGCGGGAGAGAAGGTCGGGAGACAATCGGTGAGTAAATGGGTTAAGTGCAAAATGAGGAACACCTGTGTCTGATTGAAGTAATTGGGCTTGAGAGACCGGTTAAAAGGTTGCTTATGCATATGCTGGCAGAGAGAGAATGGATGGAGAATTGGACAATCGGACACTGCTCTGCCTGGAGAGAAGCTGAGACCTATTGAAAGATTGTCTTTATCATTTTGGTGAATGCATTGGATGCGCTATTTTTGTTCTGTGTTTATTTTGAATAAATTAAACGAGTCTACAACGCCAACCCTGGTCACTTCCTTCTTCATACTAAAGAATTTTGTTACACTGGTGCCGAAACCCGGGAAGGAAGTGACAGTGCCGCCGCCACCATATCAACTCTGTCAAGTTCGCTGTTGGTGGAGGTCATCCACTCGATCGCGGGACTCCATCAGGAACATCATAAGGTGCTGCTGGACATGAGGGAAGACCAGGAGAATCATTTCCAGGCCCTCGTCTGGACGCAGCAAGAGGACCACGAGCTATTCTGGAGCTGGATCAACCAGGAGGTTCGGGCTAGAGGAAGTCCACCTGCCGTTGACCAAGTTAGGCCCGCAGGATGATCCTGAGGCATTCATCGTTCTTTTCGAGAGGACCACGGAGGCATGTGGGTGGCCCCGCACGAGCTGGCCAGTGCGTCTCATTCCGTTGCTGTCGGGGGAGGCACAAATGGCCGCACAGCAGTTGCCAGTTCTGAACCTCTAGGACTAAGGTGACCTCAAGCGAGGCCTGAACCCCGAACAACACTGGCAGTGCTTCAGATCGCTGGAGCTGGGGTGAAAATGGCCGGCGCAGCCCCAATGGCGGGGTGGGCCAGTGCTGGATTCTGCTGGACCACGGCCTCTTCCCAGTGCGCAGGTGGTGCATGGCTTGTCGTGAATGTCTGTTAGTGAATCCCCCGGCCTCCCCAAAAGCGCCGTTACACCGCTTCCTCTCATGCAGGTCCCCTTCGAGAGAATTGATATGGACCTCATTGGGCCATTAGAATGGTCATCCAAGCGCATCGCTTTGCATTAGTCCTCGTGGAACACACAACCATATACACACAACAACATTCACTCAAAAACATTTCTCCAAAAACCTTTTCTGAGGCCATGTTTCGTATAATCTCCCGAGTGAGTCTACTACCATCTACTACCAGTGATGCTGGCGATGGTAGTAAGTGCAGAGGAAGATCTCAGGCCGGAGGTGAACAATAAAATTCAATCCCTCGCTCTGGCGCCAGGGGGAGATCACCTCTCGCCCTCCCAGCTCACCGATGTGGTAAAATTACAAGCAGAGTTTGCGGACGTGTTCTTGCCCCTGCCCAGTCGAACAAATTTCATCCATCACCATATTGAGACGGAGCCGGGCGTGGTTATTCGCAGGCTGAATTAGAAGCGATGTTAGAGATGGGGGTAGTAGAAGAATCTCACTCCAATTGAGTGAGCCCGATAGTTTTGGTTCCTAAAACAGATACATCCAATCCATTCTGTATTAACAAAAGCAAAATGAATTATCAAAACTAAATTCCATACCCAACCAACCCCCCTGACTAACTAATTGATCGACCGGCTACAGACAACTTTATTCTACACTACACTTAACCCAACTAAGGGATATTGGCAGATCACCTTATCACCCTAATCCTGAGAAAAAAACAGCCTTTACCACCCCTTGTGGATTGCAGCAATTTGTTACCCTTCCTTTCGGCTTGTTCGGGGCCCCGGCCACCTTTCAGCGGCTCATGGACAAGATCCTCCGGCCGCATACCGCCTATGCCGCTGCCTATCTGGATGATATCATCATTTACAGTCCGGATTGGCAGCATCATATGGCACATCTGCGGGCTGTCCTATGGGCGCTGAGAGGGGCCAGGCTAACGGCTAACCCGAAGAAGTGTGCGATTGGGTGCGTGGAGGTCAGGTATCTGGGCTTCCACTTGGGTCACAGACAGGTGCATCCCCAAATTAATAAGATGGCAGGAATTGCATCCTGTCTGAGGCCCAAGACCAAAAAGGAGGTGAGACAGTTCCTGGGGCTGGCAGAATATTACAGACGGTTTATACCTAATTATTCGGACCTTACCAGCCCACTGACTGATCTCACTAAAAAGGAAGTTACAGATCCGGTCCAGTGGATGGAGCTGTGTCAGCAGGCTTGCACCCAGGTAAAGGCTGCTCTGTGTGGCGGGCCACTTTTACACTCTCCTGATTTTTCTGCAGTGGCTCCACTGCATGAAGGATACCAACATGCGGATCACCCATTGATATCTGGCACTATAGCCCATTAAATTCAAGGTGATCCACAGGCCGGGTGTACAGATGGCCGATCTTCTCTCTCGCTTCGGCCTGCACGCCTGCTGCTACCTAGCCACGATGAGAAGAAACACCACCTAGTCTCGTCAAACTTTACTTATATTCTTTTTAGTTTCTTTTCTTTTCCGTTGAGAGTTTCGTGTTCTGAGTTAAGTTTTGTCTCCAAATCCGATTTTCTCTCCAGGAATGGAGGGGGGGGGCTGCAGGCCGGAGGACTCCCTGGCCTGAGTCGGGCGGTGGGGGTATGTGGCGAGGGGGGCGTGGTTCAGCGAAGTCTGCAGCGGGAGAGAAGGTCGGGAGACAAGCGGTGAGTAAATGGGTCGAGTGCAAAATGAGGAACACCTGTGACTGATTGCAGTAATTGGCCTGGAGAGACCGGTTAAAAGGGAGGCTGGAGAATATGCTGGCAGAGAGAGACGGGACGGAGACTCGGACACTGCTGTGCCTGGAGAGAAGCTGAGACCTATTGAAAGATTGTCTTTATCGTTTGGTGAACGCGCTGGATGCGCTATTTCTGTGTAGCATATCAGACCCGAACCAGACAAATTTAAGGTTCGATCATGAGCCTGGTTGAAACATGAGGAGCCGAATTCCACAGAAAAGCAACAGGATGTTGTAAATCAACTCCTAGCACCACAGTCTGAAGCAAGATAACCAACCAACTCTATCAGAGAACAGCTTTCAACATTAACACCATTAGAACAATTATTGACAATTTCAATTCAGAGAAGAGATTGTCAAATTTGGGGCAAGTAATCCAGATTGATGGTCAAAGAGATGCACAGCCTGACCATCACATGTAAACCCATGATGGTAATCATGATCACATGGATTGACTTCCCCCACTTACAAGAGAAGAACCAGACTGAAATTCCTTTAAGGGGACCTTTTAACCACTGGTCTCCACAGAAAGTCCTTATGTCAGAGAATGGCACAAAAACTTTTACAGATGTAGATGCACCAAAATGAACTCAAAAAAGACTTATAAAGGAATATCAGTCCATTGCTCAACTCCATATCATAATATGAAACCCACACATTTGACTATCATGTTTCTAATCACTTATTGTGTATGTCTTTTTAATAACTATTGAATAGCTCAAGTATTCATATTCATGTTAAGTATGTGTGTGCTCGAATCTGCACGCCTGCTGCTACCTAGCCATGATGAGAAGAAACACCACCTAGTCTCGTCAAACTTTACTTCTATAGTTAAACTTTATAAACAACTCACCTCCGTTGAGAGTTTCGTGTTCTGAGTTAAGTTTTGTCTCCAAATCCGATCTCGAGTACCTATCTAAAACTACAACCAGACCACAACTCCGCATCGTCAGCCAACGCCCAACCACGGGCTTCCCAAGACGTCAATTCAACTTTTGTTCATGTCTATGCAATTTCACGTATTGCTGTAAACTTGGGATTTCACATTCTCACATGTGTGTGCTTATTTGTTAGATTAGTTTATATGTCTTAGATTTATCTAATAAAGCCTTAATCATATTGAAAAGAGAAGTATCTTGTGTTTTGTGCTTACAAGTTAATGTCTTAAACTGCCAATCTTGTTATTGTGCTAATTAATAGTGTTTTCACTGTACTTTGGATATTAATATCCATGGCAGAGTTGATGTTATACGGCTCGTTCAATGAATCGCTGGCCGTTTCAGTGATTAGCCGTGAAACAGTGATTCTGTTCGAATTCCCTTTAAAATCTTAAATGATTCCCTTTGAGCTAAGTTGACCTGTTTCCCTTACATCTGTTCTGTGTTTATTGTGAATAAATTAACCGAGGCTCCAATGCCAACCCTGGTCACTTCCTCCTTTATACTACTAAAAAACTTCGTTACAATGTGCATCCCCATAAACTATCCATAGGCTTTTCACTCAAAGTCTAACATTGAAGACCAATTATTAGATGCTGTCCACATGCAAATACTAAGTGCTATTGCAAGAAAAAAAGAGAAAGAAAATCCCAGAATTTTTTCTTATAAACAGTGAATAACCATTTACAATGCAAAAAATAAAAAATAAAAAACATTTGCTGGTGCTCACAAACTGTATTTTAATGCAGAATTGAATTCTTCTCATTTGCTCACTGCTTTCACTTATGTTAATTCTAAGGAATTGAAAGAAGTATTTATCTGACTATGAGAAGTTAGATATACAGGGGCTCTAGGGATTAAAATTTCTCGAGTGAGCACACGTGTGTTTACCTCTCTTCCCCTGAGGAGGTTGAGGTGGTCAGCAGGGGCTGCTGGGTGGGAGCAGTCCCAACCCACCATGTTCCAGCTCCTCGTTCTGGGGGCATCACCTCTCATAATCCTCAGAGTCTAGAGTCAGAGTGGTGCTCTCAGGCTGAAGGCTTCTAGTGGACCGTCAGTCTCACTGGATAGTCTCCGTCTAAAACATCCTGACGCCTAAGGCCTAGGACTTCTGAGGGCCAACCCCCTCTGGGGAAGAGTGGTGTACACCACATTACATGGTGCCCGTCTCTCCTCAGTGCCCTCAGGAGACCGGTCTGCCATCCCTCTCACTCACGGTGCTTCAAGGCACAGCGGTCTTTGGCGAGTGCTTCTCTCAGTCACCGCCCGGGAACGCAGTGGTAATAAAGAGACTTGCTACCTCCACAGAGGTCTCTAGAGCAGCTAGTAAGGCCATTCCCTGCAGGTCCGCCGCTTCAGTGCACCAAGCTAGCCGCTCTGATTACACCAGAGGTCAGTCTCAAGAGACTGATTCCCTTAGTAAACTATTTGGCAACATGGAAACTACTGCCAAATCTGTCTCAGTGGGTCCTGCACACTTTAGAGGGAGGCTACAGAATCCAGTTGGTTCTCCTCTGCCTCAGATCAATGGGGTTATTCCCGCCTTGGTCGGTCCCGAGCAGGTTCTGGTGATGGAACAAGAAGTAGATACTCTCTTGAGGAAGGAGGCCACTGAGGTGGTCCTCCTCGTGGAAGAGAGTCCAGGTTCTACTGCCGGTACTTCATCGTTCTGAAGAAGGATGAAGAGTTCCTGGAGGGGAACATCTCCAGGTTACGCATGTAACCATGGTTCCCCAAAGGGAACGAGACACTGTCTCTCAGTGCCATACTTCCAGCATCCCTGCCAGCACTTGCTTCATTCCTAGAAGCTGACGCCGGTTCCACCGCACGTGCTTTTAAGCTTCCTGGTCGTTACGTCGCTGAAGGTGTTCCCATAGCATTTTGACGCAGCTATCTGTCTCGTTCCCTTCTGGGAATCCTGGTTACATGTGTAACCTGAAGATGTTTAAGTTGAAGAGATGTTTTAGTTTTGTAAAACTCTGTTCTACTAGCATGGTATAGCCACAACTAAGATTCCTTCAAATTTTGAATAAAGATTACATTATTTCTGAAAAAAAAAAAAGTGTTCATGAATTGTTTGTTAAATGTGTGTTTAGCTTTATCATCATAAATACATTACACTTATGTACATTTTGATTGCTTGTATTGTTGCAAAATGTAAACTATATTATCACACAGCTCTAATCTGATAAATGTCTGATAAAAGGCATGATGATATTAAGATATTATAAACATTAACATCATGATTTTCTGTAAAGCTGCTTTGAAACAAATTGTATTATTAAAAGCATTATACAAATAAATGTGACTTATCTATTGATGGATATTTGAATAATATTCTTGATAACATTGCTATACAGTTTTTGAAAAATCCATCTGCAGACTTCAGTGTGTTGTTTAGTTTATGCTCAGAACAAACATACAATGACTTTCTTGTTCCATAGTATTTTTTACACACACAAAATATCTTCCATTTAGGACCCTTTAATTATTATTTTGACCCTAAAAGGAACCAGAAAAGCCTTCAGCGAGCCAGTGTGTGTATAGTTAAATAAAACTAAAGATAATAATAATAATAATAATAATAATAATAATAATAATAATAATAATAATAAACTTTAGTTACTTGAAATAAAATAAATGATACATGTAACCAAAATTAAATAAAATTTAAAAACTATATAAACATATTAAAAGCACACACAAACTAATAAAATGTCAGAAATAGACAAAAAAATTACTAAAACTTTAACTTAAACTAAAAATAATAAAATCAAAAAATATAAAAATAAAAACGAATTCAAAATATTAATAAAAACTACAATAGTATCTGAACTATACTTAAATAACACTGTAGAAAGGAAGAGAAAAAGACCTACAGATATTCTCCAGACTCCAGCGCATTAGCCACAAACGCATGTGGGTATTACTTTTAATACTGTTCTGGATTGAGGAGAGTGAAATAATGTGGCGTTTAAGCATCCATTGATTTTGGAATTAAAATGTTAGTTTGCAAAGATTTACTATGGGGGTTCAACGGCGCGTCTTTTTATCAGGGCAGCAAATGGGCGGTTATACGCTGTCCGACAGAGCTGCGATTGAGAGATCGATAGGTGCGTGATTTAGTAACTGGGCTACAGCTAATCAATAAGTATAAAAGTGAATGAAATATGCATTACAGGGATTTTATTAGACGGGGTTAGCAGATGGAGAATAACCGTCAGGCCATTTATTTTATACCTATTGATTGTACAACACAGAAACTCGCCGTAGCTCAAGCAAACCCCTTCTCAAATTCACAGTAAGTATGGTGTGATTTATAGCTGTTGAGGTCAGGCAGTGTGCAGACAGCTAAAGGCGGCTGTGACGGGATCCTATCTTAGCATGGCTGAAAGGTTTATAAGGCCGCTAGTGTTGACCTGGACTCAGTTAAACATCAGGCAATTCTGACACAGTTACTGTAGGAAAACCACACCATGCTGGTTTCATCTGCAAGGTTTCATGGTTTCTCTCAAGGTTTCTTCTCCATTTCTGTCACCGATGGAGTTTTGGTTCCTTACCACAATGCTTACAAATGTCATTAAACTTTTAATTCATAAGATCATGCACTTTTTAAAAATCTTCATATGATGATTTTAACAGATTGTTTACAATGATTAAAAGCTTCTTTAATAAATCATTAACAAACATTATTTAAAGCTTAACAAATCTTTAGTTAATGCTTACAAATGTCATTAGACTTTCGATTCTATGATCATGCACTTTTTAAAATCTACAAATAATTTTTACAAAAATTATACAATGATGACAAGCTTATTTGTTAATGTACTTTTGAATGTTAACAAATGTTATTAAACTTCAGTTTACATATTACCTAATGCTGTTTTTTACATTTACAAATGTTATAAAGAAATTAGCTTAATCAGTCATTTTAAGCTCTTTACTATTCACTGAACTGTTTGTGTTATCATATTATTCATTAACTTAAAATCACAGTCTGTAAAGGCCATATATTTGGTCTTTGTTTATTGTGTACACTTCTACTATTTGCACATCTTAACTAATTATTTATTATTAATTTGTTCATGTTTTTGCAGTACCCAATCTAAAGTGGAATCTATACATCATTTGTAAATGTTCACTATTCATTCAGTACCTCTGTAAGCATTGAACTTTTAGTTGCTGTAACAACGTTTGTGTAAAGGGTGGTTGGTTAAGTTTATGAAGATTCTTCTTAAAGACGTAACACATTGTAATTTGGGTCCAAAACATGTTTCTATTGCCTCAACAGTTATATTAGTATACGACTATATATCATTGAACAGGGTATTCCTTGAATCATACATCAACAGGAGAAAACAAATCATTTTTTTTTTCAAGAAAGTACTTGTTCATTTTTCAAAACAATGTAATATAATTCGACACTTTTGACCCCTTAACCAACCCTTAAACCTACCCAAACCACCAAACCCTTACCTTACCCGTATCATACCTCGATACCAGTAAAAGTTTTGTACATTAACAAAAGTTTTACTTCATTGTAACACATCTGTTAAAATCATTTGTAGATTTCCAAGATGTGCATGATCATATGAATTAAAAGTTTAATTACATTTGTAAGCATTGTAATTTATATGAATTATCTTTTGATCAATAGGTAATAATAAGTTTAGTAAACATTAACAAGCATATTATCTCATGTTTCTAGCTATGTGAATATAGTATATTAAGTAATTATCCATGAAGCATTATATAATGTTTGTAAATCATTTATTAATGAAAGTTAATTTAAAGTGTTACTAAGATGACTTGACTTGAGTAGTGATTCGTTTGGAGCCTGAGTCTGCACAGCAGTGAGTTGGAACCGCGGTATCAAAGTCCCACCCAAACTACTGCAGACCCAATCACAAGCTCACAATTATGACACCGCACCCTGTTGTTATAGCATAAAATAACTAACAGCAAATGTTTTAGAAAAACATAATAATAATTACAAAACAGGGGGTTTCAACCTTTTAGGACATGCACCCCTGCATGAAGTAAATATTCACATATATCTACTAAGGATACAGAATTTAATTAGTTAAGATCAGCGAATGATTTTTCTTTTGCTGTTTATGATTAACATTATTAACATAAGAAATGCATGTATTGTTATACTGATGTACATCTGATATTTTCTTTACTGTTCACCTAAGACATAACCGACTGTGCTTACGAGGATACTCTTCACAACAGCCATTCTGACATAATTCTGTGTGCATTTGCTCAAGATGTGAAAAATAACTCAATTTGGTATTCACCTGCTGTCTGAGAGATGGCTTTCTGTGTGCGTGCACAAAAACAATCTATCACAGCGTGCAAGTACTGCATTGAGATTTCTTTCATGCCGTCTTGCGCTTGAATGGTTTAAAATCACTTTAATGTTTAAACTGACAAGACTAAAAACGTGAGAATGATGACAATAATGAATCGCCCCTGGTATAGCATGCATAATAATGCTGAAATATAAATATATAACCAGCTTACCTGATTCTGAGAGCACAACATGCCAATCCAATTGTTGGATTCCTGATACAGCTAAGTTAACCGTAAAGCATCTTCCCACTGTTAAGAAGTGTGAGTAATAGCCCAGCTTGAGATCAGAACTCAGTTTGCTAGCTTGTATTAACAATAACACTAGTGTATGCCTCTGAATGAACAGGTTCTCATTTCTCATGTTTTTGAGAGTTAGTCAGGGAATCAGTTCAGTGCCTGTGTGTTTGTTTTTCTTTGTAGTGTAGTGAGTTATTTTGGAAAAATGTTAGATTCCGGCCATTATTTTGGCAATCCTGAAGTCCATTCACTTCCTTTTTTGTGCTGACTATTACTATTGAACATGAAGAAGAAAAAAAAAAGAAAGAAAGAAAACAAGTAGTCTGGTTTAATGAACTTTATTTATGTTATTCTCCTGGACCCTAGACTAGTTTTTGTATGTTACTAGCATGATTTAACATGTTGCTATCATGATTTGGCATGTTGCTAACATTTTTTAACAAGTTCCAAACATAATATTACATAACATATTTACATGTTACTAGCATCTTTTAACATGATGTCAGCATATTTCTAGGATGTTTATAATGTTGTTAGCATCTTTTAACATGTTGCTAACATGTTTTATCAAATTGTTAACATGATTTAGCTTTTTTCTTGCATGTTTTAGCACTGTGCTAGTATATAGTTGTTAGGTTTTGCTAGTAACAATAGATAGATAGATAGATAGATAGATAGATAGATAGATAGATTGACTGATTGATGGATACAACAGTACAACATATAGATACAAACATACAGTACAACAGCCAACATAATAAAACTTTGCCATAGTCATGTTTACCTGTTTCAGGGAAAATTGAACATGCTATTTAGCGACAGACACTGGACTCGCTTTGAAACTGCCGCGAAAGGTGCTACAAGCCACGTAATATAATTTTGCAATCATTTTTGTATACACCCAAGGAACAAATTATATAGCTTAAAGCTATATACTGAAAATTGCCATGAAATGTACCTGTAGAACTGTATTTTAAGTTTTACAGAAATGTAAGCAGAGTCATGTATTTACAAATCAGCCTCAGTTGCGGAAGAAACCCCACTGGACACTGGCATTGAGCTTCTGATGGAAATAAACATATAGACAGTTCAAACTGCAAGTCACTTAAAAGATAAATGTGTCTGCCAAATGCATTGTGTACATTTAAAATATCTGTAGGGGTATAAAATAATGAAATACAAAACTGCAATAAAGTACCAGTTCCTTGTATTACATTATGTTTTAAGCTCAAAATATTTTTTTTTTCCATAGTGCCTGATTCATAAACTAGTACATTTTGAAATTTGCTCCTCTTGTGTGGCTTTTCTGACATGGTAAACTTGCTCGGTACTGCATCCAGTACAGCACTGCATTTGTGGTGCAAAGTGCTCAGGAGTCCCTCAAACACAAGTCATGATAAAAGAGCTCAAACACTTGTAGAAACAATATAAAATGGTGTGGTTGCTTCAGAAAATGCATTTTTATCTCACTTTTATGTTAATCTTATACACATACAGCCAGTTCAAATTGCAAAACACATTGGAGAAAAGTGTCTGCCGAATGTGTACATGTACAAATTCTGTAGGGGTATAAAATAATGATCTATACTGTGTCTTAGACATGTTAGCATCTACTTTGGTCAACGCTAGCAGTGCTGCCACTGCACACGCCTCAGTCTACAGCACAGAGCCAAACTGTCAGCACCACCTTAGTCTTAATGCACATTTGAAGACAGAACGTTTAGCAAAGCATCTCATAATATCTGAATCCATGAATCATAAACGTGATGATCTGTTTACAACCTTCTGAGCATGCATAGTAATTCATAGTGGATGAGTGTTTGCATAACCCTGCGTATGGACAGTCAGATCATACTGACAGGAGCATACAGGTATTAGAAACGACGCGAGACGCCGTACCGACCCGCCTGCCTCTCTTCATTACTCTGAGTGTTTCGGGGCCTTTGCAAACACTGCTTTCAGGATTGAAATCTGAATTGGTTTGTCCACCTTCCTTAAGCGGCGGCATCCGCTGTCTGCACCTCTTCTGCATGCTGCGGTTTGTCATGTAAATAACAAATGCACTCAGTGTGGTGATATACCGTGGGCCACTGGCCTCTGAGGTATATTAATATTGCTGCACGTTTCACTGTACTAGAGTCCATCATTCATTTGGATAAAAGAGGAGGAATTTAAAAATGGCCAATGCGGTACAATGGGGATACAGATTGCATCCATTTATTGTACTGAGTGATGGAGCGGCTGCCCACTCTGTCCTTCACCTTCCTAAGATACCATGCAGCTTCCCATAAAGCCTAAAAAAAGAGATGCCCTTTGCCCCTAGCTCTCCCTCTGACACAAAAACTGAGTATTCCTGCTCTAGACCACAAAAAAAAAAAAAAAAAAAAAAAAAACATCTTAGAACAGTTTAAAGCCTGGGACACACCAAGCCGATGATCGGCCGTCTAATCTTCGGGCCGACAGTGAGCGACGGTCGGGCTAGTTTGTTTGGTGTGTTCCACTCGTCGGGATCACATTAGTGGAAGTTTGCACGATTCAATATACTGAATAGACGTCGGGGCAGTCGGCGAGAGTGAGAGCTCTGATTGGATGTTCAGTTTAGCAAATGAGTCAGTACCGAGAATTAAAGCAAAAGTGATGAAAACAAGCATGTGAATGAAGGCGGTACAGACAGAAGGCTGTTTAAATGCAACGTGATCTTTCCCAATCATTCTAATACGCAAATATTTTCATAACAACATGAGCCGCTTAACATGATTAAAGTTATCAATGTTACTGATATTCAAAATAATAAGCAAGCGCTGCAAGCAAGCACTCTCATGCATGCGCAGAATGCTTGTGTTAGTTTGCTGTCGGCCTTAGTCTGTGCAGTGTGTTCCAGCCAAGCGGCAACCTCCCGCTCTCTCTCGTGAAGCCCATACGGAAGTGACTTAAACTGTAATTCATCGACTGACCACTAGATGCTGGCTGCAAAAGGGAACCAATCCCATAGACTCCCCATGTTAAAATACCCCAAAAAACAAAAAAAAACAAAAAAACATATTTAAAGCCTGGTTCAAAAAATTATTTTGGTCTATATAGCTAATTTTGACCTTCATGACTACTGTGAGGGGGGTGAATTATTTTATAACTCATCCGTTTAAATTATATTAAGCATTAAAGTTCTGTATAATTAAGGGTGCGGCCATTTGAGTGACAGGTGGATTGCCACTGCTGTCACCGTCGTCGATCTAGGTGGGCATGGTTTCAGCAACCAGCTCCCGCCTTTTTGCCCATTTTCGATTATACGGGAGTGACACACGCTGCCAAGATGGCGACGGCCGGCTCCGCCTACTTTTGGCTTCAAAAACACTCTTCGGAGACCTGTGGGTGACGTCATGGACACTACATCCATGTTATTATACAATCTAAGGTTCCAGTGCAGCTTTTTGGTCCGACGTTGCTGACACGAGACGACAACACCATCGGCTTTCGTTGCCGCTAGTTCTTTGAAGTCTGCTTGGTGTGTCCCAGCCTTTAGTGTCTGATTATTGCAATAAAAACTATCTTAACCTTTAAGTCCAAGCAAAAGGTCTGGTTCACACTGAAATTATCCTGCAAAACAACTACCCACTTAGACAGGAAGAGACTGTGACATTTAAAGTGACTAATCCTAGTTTTTGTTCACTGAGAGGCCAGAAATCTGAAATAATAAAATATACCACAAAGTAAGACTTGAAGAAATCTTGTGAAGAAATCTAAATAATGATATCATAATCTCTGTGAACAGCTGAAAAAAAAAGAAAAATAAAGAAGTTTTTAACACACAATTTTATTTATTTTACTTAAATTTAGCCAGATTCAATGATTATTCAACTATAATATGTTTACCTTGATTTGAGTTTGAGTTGATCATTTATAGTTCTTAATTTAGTAAGTTTTATATGGTTTAATTCATTTTATTTTGTTAACGTTACTAAATATATTAATTCTTTTCTATTTAATTAATTTATTGTGTTTGTCAGAATTAAATGTATTTATTTACTTACTAAGACTAAACTAATTTTCATATGTTGATCTAATATTTTAATTTACTATTATTTATAAATCGTTTTATGCAAGTGAACTCTATTGCAAGATATAACATAAAAGTCAGGATTTTAAGAGTGTTTTTATTAGTTTGTTTGTTTTTATTTTTTATTTATTTATTTTTTTTTAACAGTTCATCCTTGAACTGAGTAATGTTTGTTATTCCAGTGAAATGTCAGACTTTTCTCTGGACATCTCCAATCCAATCATCATGCAGGACTTTTCCAATCATTCAACTTCATCTGACTCCACGTTTGAGTGCCACGCCCACATCTAATGATCCAATTAACCAATTCTGTTGCATGGCATCTAAGGGGCATTTACACAACACTGTTTTAACTAAAAATGAAAAACTATGTTCCATTTTGGCCATTCAATTACACAACAATGCCATTTTAGGGGCTTAAAAATGCAAACTTTTGAAAAAGTGCAAATTTTTGAAAATGATAAAGTTGTTATCTCTGTGTAAATTATATGCATATTATGTCTTAAGTCATAATACAATGCAACATCTCCAGCTACTGATATTTTCAGTCATTTTAAATGGAGATCGTTTTAACAATGTTGTCATCTGTATGCAAAACTTTTCAAAGGAAAAAGCGTTTCCATTTTTAGTACACCACTGTCATGTAAACTTATCGTAAAACCTCATCACACAGTTTGTGCTGGTATCAGAACATCATAAAACCAACTAAGTTCTTCTTACTTTTGAAATTAGTCCTGACTTATCTATGCTGTTTGGTCCTTACAATTAGGACTTTCATGTGACTTATTTCTCATGAACATCCAGGGTTGCCACACTATTCTGGTTGCTCATAATCTTTTATTACAATGAGCATCTAAAGTATTTCAGAGCTGAGCATATCTAGAATAATTATTTTGTTTTAGGCCTGTAAATCACCATTTTAAGATTCTCTACTATTTCCAGGATTTCCATGACTGTGGGAACCCTGTATTTACGAATATATTTCCAACATAGAGTTATTCCCACTGGTTGTTTTGGCTGTAAAGCTCATTGTCTGATTGCTCTGCTGTGTGTTGCTGCAGTCAGTGTGATTTATCATGCAACGGCTTTCATCCCAGTGTCAGTTTTTCCGGCTATATCTGCTCTGGATAAATCTTTACTCTAGCGTCTCGCAGGAACAGGGTCGCTCGCTCTTGCTATATTCCAGTCAGGGAATGCAGCACTTTGAGAGATGGTGGGTTTGATTGTTTAAATGGTAATTAGTATCCTGCTATTAATTTGTGTTTGTCCACGCTCAGACCATCGGCCCAATCCCTGAGAGAGTGCAAGAGAGAAAGTTTGAGACTGCAGACAGTCTGATTTCCAGTGTTACTGTGTGTCTGCCGTGGTGTCGCTGTACCCAGCTGCGCTTTAGCCGCATCTCTTTATCTCTTTAGCACTCACAGGCATTGTGTTGAAGCTAGCTGTGAAAGAACTCATCAAACAGCCTCTCTGTTTGGGCTGGACAAACGCTCCACTTTACAGGCTCAAATTGGCTGTCAAGAGCAAATCTCACTGTCACCAACCCAAGAATACACACACACCACCCTGAACGTCCCGTATAACACGACTCCCAGCATGCTGAGGTTATTATTCAACAGACAAACCGTTGGCTTATATTATTATATAAGAAATTTGAAGGTAATTTATACTTGCGAACACTAGCGATGACAAAAAACACCATAAAAGTATGAAAAGTTTCTTGTCAGGGACTTAAAGCCTCAAGTGACAACATTTTCACATAAATGATATCTAATCATCACATGACATCAGAATGCTTAATATTGCACACTAGTCATAAGAACTTTTTTACTGTGCATTTATAAGTCTTTTTTTATTTTTTGCAAGTTTTTTTTGGAGTGGAGTGACAATTGCATTTTGATGCTGAAAAAAAAAAAAAAAACAACTCTTCAGCATACCTTTAAAAAGAGTACTCATTTTGGAAATAATATACTTTAAAAAAGTAACTGAATGTAACCTTTTTTTTTTTTTGGATCATTAATTGCCTGTTAACTGCAATTAAATTAAACTGAATTACAATTTACCTTTATATGAATGTAATAGCATAGCATAATGTAATAGCTGCACATACATAATATGTAATTAATAATGTGTATTACATTATTTGTCACGTGTATGTTCCCATTCTCCTTATTTGGTTTTTCCTGTTCCTGTCCTCGAATTTTGCTCCCTTCTCCTTTTGTGATTAATTAATTAGTTTGTATTGTTCCCAGGTGTGTCCCATTAGTATCTGCCCTATTTAGTTCTAGCCCGTTCTGTTCTCCCTTGTCTGGAAATGTTTGTGTCTCCTTCGGATTTATTAAACACTGTGAGTTGAACATTGCCTCTCCTCGTTCCTCGCTCCATGCTCCTCACAGTAGCACCCCATGACAGAATTCTAGACCCCAAAATGAAAGTAAGCGGCGCCGTTTCTCCTCGTTTGTTTTCCATTTTTCAAAAAAGTGTTTTGTTTTTCCTTTTTGTTTCTCCCTGCTATAATGGAGGAACGAGCGAGGTTCCTTGCCTTGGGTCAAATAAGCCCCAACCCAATTGTTTTTGTTCGTGCCGCTCACCCTAGCCAGCTCCCTTGAGGGGGAAATCCTTGTGATGCTGTTTCAGATCAGGATAACCTACCATTGTCCCACGGAACTCCCAGACACAACTAACCTTGATTGGAAAGAGGCAGTCATCCGGTGTCTGGAGAGCCTCCGATCCCGATCCGGAACCATCCTTGGATCCGGATCGGCCCAATCCCCAGAGTTTGCTCCAGTGTTGGCCCAAACCACACCTTTTCCCCCCGATCCAGAAGAGGAAACTAGGGGTGAGGAGAAGGGTGTCAGCCCAGGCCCCAGAGTTCACTCCAGTGTTGGCCCAGCCCCAGAGCAAAGCCCAGGAAATGCTCCCGATCCTCCATCAAACCCAGGAAGGGCTCCCGATCCCTAGTATAGCCCAGGAAGGGCTCCTGATCCCCAGTCAAGCCCAGGAAGGGCTCCCAATCCCCAGTCAAGCCCAGGAAGGGCTCCCAATCCCCATTCAAACCCAGGATGGGCTCCTGTTCCTAAGCTAAGTCCAAGAAGGGCTCCCGATCCTCCATCAAACCCAGGATGGGCTCCCGATCCCCAGTCAAGCCCATGGAGGGCTCCTGATCCCCAGTCAAGCCCTGGAAGGGCTCTCGATCCCCAGTCAAGTCCAGGAACGGCTCCCGATCCCCAGTCAAGTCCAGGAACGGCTCCCGATCCCCAGTAAAGCCCAGGAAGGGCTTCCGATCCCCAGTCAAGCCCAGGAAGGGCTCCCATTTCCGAGTTAAGCCCAAGATGGGCTCCCATTTCCGGGTTAAGTCCAGGGAGGGCTCCCGTTTCTGAGTTATGCCCAGGATGGGCTCCCGTTTCCGAGTTAAGCCCAGGGGGGGCTCCTGTTTTCGAATTAAGCCCACAGAGGGCTCCTGATCCTGAGTTAAGCCCATGGATGGTTTCTGATCCCGAGTTAAGCCCAGGGAGGGCTCCTGTTTCCCCGTTAAGCCCAGGGAGGGCTCCAGATTCCTGTTAAGTCCAGGGAGGGCTTCAGAGCCCCAGTTCCACCCAGGAAGGGCAACGGATCTCCAGTTAGCCCCAGAGCTCACTCCAGTGTCGGATCCAGCCCCAGAGCTCGCACCAGTGTAAGCCCCAGAGCTCGCTCCAGTGTCTGCTCCTCCGGGGCATATGCCCATGGCCGTGGTGGCCGAGTCGGCTTAGGCCACGGAGTATCCGCCATGGCCTCCTGAGTCCCCCGCTCCACCATGGGCTCCTGAGTCCCCCGATCCACCATGGCCTCCTGAGTCCCTTGATCCTCCCTGAACTGTCCGCTCCGCCATGGCTTCCTGATCTGCCCTAGAGGCTGTCCTTGTCTCCTCCCTGTTCCAATCCTCCCTGCACCAGCCTCCAGGTTGACCGCCCCCCTACCCGATGGTACTGTTACCGCGCGGGATGTGCTGTCTGGGAGGGGGGGTGATCTGTCACGTATTTGTCCCGTTCTCCTTATTTGGTTTTTCCTGTTCCTGTCCTCGTCATGTGAATTCTTCTCTGGTTGTGTTTGATTAATTAGTTTGTATTGTTACCAGGTGTGTCCCATTAGTATCTGCCCTATTTAGTTCTAGCCCGTTCTGTTCTCCCTTGTCTTGAATTGTTTGTGTCTACAGTGCTACGTGTGTTTTTCTGTGTCTTTTGGATTTATTAAAGACCTTGAATTGGACATTGCCTTTCATTGTTCCTCACTCCGTGCTCCTCACAGTAGCACCCCATGACATTATTACTATAATTAAATTTTCATAACATAATTTTCCCAGAACATAAAATCTTGAGCTCACAATGGGCTTCATTCATAAAACTTGCACAAATATATGAGTAAATTTGGAGTAATTTGCGATTGCGGTAAAACATACCTTCCCGAAAACTCTCCTCCGGATTCACAAACTCTTCGTAAATGTCCGATTTAATAGTTAAATGTGTATGTTAATGAATTCCAATAATTCGGAAATAGGGCGCTCGTGCATGGTCATTCAAAATTAGCATAATCCCCGCCTTTGAATTACAGCTACGCAAATTACATGAACAGGAATGCAGTAGAATATTCTAGTCTACTTTCTCAGGTTTGGCTCCAGTATATTGTATGAATACAAAAAAGACTAGGCCATATGCCTATCAATAATGTGTGACCACCAAAATGTTTTTAGCCAGCTGAAAAAAAAAGTAAATTAAATATTACATTTGGCCCTTAATAATAAATGTATAATAACTGTCACCCCTGAACGAGATAAGGATAGAAGACTGTATTCAGCTAGAGTGTAAACATTGACTAAATGATTTGATGTTTGTCTAGTACAGTTACAGTAAGTTCAGTTTGTTAAAACAGCTCAATCTACTAACAAGGGCACTTAAAGCAGGCATTGGTTTCCATTTTTGGGTTGCTGTTGTTTTTGTTAACTCTTTCTGACACTCCTGCTGCCCTTTCCTGCCTCTGCGATTGCTGTTTTCCTGTTCTCTCATCCTCCAGTTTTTCTCTTTAATCTCCATCACCTCCGTTTTCCCTCCATCCTTCTTTTCATCCTTGCACAACACCCTCCCCGCGGTGACAGATCACCTGCATCTAAAGTCCTGGTGTTCTCGCCCGGCGGTCCGTCCCCCCTCTCATTAATGCCTGTGCCGGTGTGAGGGCCATATGGCAGAGCAAGACAAATAACGCCAGCGCAGAGCCATTGCTTCTGCTGACAGAATTGCAGCCCACCGCAGTATTTTGCCCTCAGCCGCTTCACTCCATGTACTCGCCTCTCCTCGCACGTCCTTCAAAAGCCCACCGCTGAGGCGCCTGTTGCGCTGTTCCAGACTCACACTGGATGCATCAGGGCTTTGGACAAGATTGTTCATGGTTTGAGGAGTTACTCTGTAGATTCATGGTAATGGAAGTGTGATGTGTTTTTGTGACTCTGTAAAAAGCCTACAATTTTTAGCTGAGCAGAAAACTACTTTCCCAGAAGCATCGCAAGACTAAATTGATGATACAGAGCACTGGTGTCCAGAAAAGTTCTGATTTTTTTTTTTTTGTTTATTTATTTATTTAATTTATTTATTTATTTATTTATTTTGCATTTGGATTTGCTAAAATTGACAGTTATTGTGTCTGCTTTTCATGTCTTCAGTCAACAGATCAAGCATCAAAAAGTTGTGTGCAGTAGACTACACTTCAGAGACTGGACATTGTGTTCGCGTGGATTCCTAGGCCATGTTAATCCATGTTAAAGACCTGTATTTGAGTCCTTAATTGTGTGAAAAGAAGAATCATGTCATACACTGAGAGAGCCGCTCTGCGCTGCACAAATGTATGTCTGCTGTGTGTTGCGGGTTTTCATGTTTTCATTTTTAAAAACTGATTGTTTGAGCGTATGTAGCCCTACTGAAATTACTGAACTGCGCTCTTAAAATTGCACTGTACAATGGTAAATGTGACCACACCTTTAAAGTGAAAAGCTACAAGATTTTTTTTTCAGACAACATTCACCAATAATTGCATGGAATATTAGTATACAGTATGCACAGGAGAAAAAAATATTGCTAAGAAATTCTGCAAGAATTTGTTTAGAACCTCATTCTAATTTTAATTCATGTGGAGTATACTAAATGAGAGGCTGCATGCCTGAGGTTATTCGTTTGCATAAAACTCAACCATGTAAATATAAGGGCTTTCTGCATAACCCTTACATTACAGTGTTTGTTACTCTCAGCAACTTATGTTCTTTGTGTGTATATACTGTATATACTGTATACTGTATACACATATACTGTATACATACATACACAGAGGCTTCACAGACATGCAGCATGTCTTTATATATGTATGATAAAATATATTTAAGATGTTTATATTTAACGTTTATAAGGCCTCCCAAGAGTATTTGATTTTTGTGTCCATGTGATTTCAGTTGTCCCTGCTATTTCATAAATTTTGAATAAATATTAGTATGTAAGTTTCTGACGAATCATGATTTGTTTGTGAAAACATGCACAAATTGGTGTATATATGCAGTTAGTGAATAAGAAGTGCTGGTGGGGGCAGCAGAGAGCCTAATGCGGGTTGACATGTTTTAATGCACCATTCATTAAAGTGGAAAAAATATGTTTAATTGCAACAGAATGAAGAATAAAATATTTGCTGATGTTATATGAGTCCATTATTCATTATAATTCTTCACTTCAGATTCAGATTGTGGACAGTTGTTGTGATACTGTTGCTATTTTTCCTTTATGGGCTTTGACACTTTCATTGCATGAAAAAGAGCATTTCAGATGGATTCACAGATGAATATTGACAGAATTGTTATTTTTGTGTGAACTGTTTCAAAGCTACTTCCCCTCATGTCTATGTGTATGAGTCAAACATCCCTGATTTTGACGTGGACTGCTGAGAACTTGCTGCTTTGACTTTACTCAGCCGAGCAGGATCGGGCCGTTTTCCATTCGCCGTTCCTGCATCCCCTTATGACCGCTCAAGTGGATGCCAGTTTGCCACACAAAAGGCTAATCATTAAACAGACATTTAGTCGTGTTCTTTTAAGTATATGAATCAGCCGCCTCATTACTGTCAATGTGTAATTAGCTGATTAATAAACAGGGGCTGGGCGGGCCGGTGGGAAGCGCTCGTGAAGTAATTGTTTCTGGAGAGACTGAACACAAGGGCCCATTAAGACATAAAGAAGCTCGCATTCATCCCAAATCATTACTTTACAAAACGCGCCACTCGTCTCGGGGCTGTTGATGTGTAATGGTTTCTTTATGGCCGGCTCTTCTCTTAATCAGCTATGGTTGGCAGGTGTAGTCCTGGATGCACAACAGCACTATAATTAGACAAACACACTCGCCTTTTTAATCACTGTCAAATTGTGGATTCCTAATGCCGTATGTTGCATTTAATACTGAGTTATTCTTCCCTGATTAATTTTAATGTAATGTCAAATCTGTTTTCTGAGCACGTTTTAACCTTTGGCTGCAATCTGAAGGCCGTTTCTCATGGTCATGTGCTGTTTTGAAATCCCTCAATGTGTAAACCCAAAACAGCAGGGTTTTGTTTTAAACACATCTTGTGGTTAGCCATCGTTCCCTCCAGAAATATTAATCAATTATCCTGCCTTGCTCCCAGTGCAGGATCCGTATGGAGAGGAATTCATCTGGAAAGAGGCACAAGCAGATATAATAGGACTGAGCAAAAAGCCCGTTTGCTGAGTGCTGTGCTGTCTAATCCTGAGAGACAGCCTAGAGCCACAATGTCACTTTTAGTTCCCCCCTTAGTCCCTCAGTGCGGTGCTCATCTCAAAATGGCCGTGTAACGTGGATAAACTTCCGAAGTTATGGACACAGACAGCGCAGGCTGGAAGACACTTTGGAAGATCTCTGTTTTGATGAGGATCTGAAAGTGTCTGCGAGGCTCATTCTTCTTACATTTTGAGTGAGCCAAGCTCAGTAACTTTATTAATGGTGGATGCATCACCATTATTTCTGCTTATGTTTAATGGTTTCAACAGGCCCTAATCTGAAATATTAAGCTTGTGATTCCTCAAATCATGTGTTGTTAAGGAGAGGTGTGCTGTTATGTTACTAAGTGATCAGACACATAAAACAGACCCCAAACCAGGTGAAAAATCTCACAGATGCACATTAAAGGAGGCATCTGAGCCACATCTACAGACCAAAGATCACTGAAGGCGTCTTTGCACTGAATTTTGAGCAGGCACAGAGCAGCCTTAACTTGGGGTGATGACTGTCCTCAGCCCCTAGTGTCAAAGTATACAGCTGTAATTGCTGTGTAAATGCATTCATGCCACTTCTGAAAGCTTTAAACAGTGTGTGTAAAGACACCTAAATGCCACTTAAGAAACTATTCTGTGCCATCTTCACAGTGTAAATTTGGCATGAGACGTGAGGGTGAAGGACTCTTTTTGCTTGAAAGCAACCACCCAGAATACAATGTAGCAACCACATAGCAAGATTGTTATTAACCATCTAGAACACCCTAGCAACCACCCAGAACACCATAGCAATGACATAGCAATGCCTTAGCAACTCCCAGAACATGTCAACAACTGAATACTATAGCAGTGCCTTAGCAAACACCAAAACCACCTAGCAACAAAATAGCAATGCCTTAGTAGCCACCTGGAACGTGTCAGCATCCACAGAGAAGTTCCTTAGCTACCGACCAGAACATGTCAGGATGTCCCCAGCAACTACCCAGAACATCTCAGCAACCACATAGTAACCATCCAGAACAACCTAGCAATGACATAGCAATGCATGAGCAACTGCTCAGAACACTCTCACATAGCAACCACCCAGAACATGTCAGAAACCACATATCAACTCCTTAGTAACCACCCAGAACACCCTAGCAACCAATCTTAGCAACCACATATCAACATTTTAACAGCCACCCAGTACACTCTATCAGAAATCACAAATCAACACCCTAGCAACAAACCAAAACACGTCAAAAACCATATATCAACATCCAGAAAACCCTAGAAACCACCCAGAACACTCTGGGAACGCATGTCAGAAACCACAAATCAACACCTCGATAACCACCCAGAACACCCTAGCAACAACCAACAGGACTTAGCAGCCACATATCAACATTTTAGTAATCAAGAAGCAACCACCTAGAACACCTCAGTAACCACATACTGTAGCAACCACCCAGAATACCTTAGCAATCACACAGATCATGTCAGAAACCAAATACCAACTCCTTAGTAACCACCCAAAACACCCTAACAACTACCCAGCACACCCTAGCAACCAACAAGTGTGCTTTAGCAACCACATATCAACATTTTATTAACCATCCAGAGGACCCTACCAACCAATCACAACACCTCAGTTACCACACAGCAATTGCCCAGAACAGCCTAGCAGCCACATAGCAACAACCCTGAACACCTCAGTAACCACTTAGAACACATCTGCACCCTGTTGAAACTGCTATTTCGAGTCTGTTGTATTATGGTTTTTATGATGTTATATTTCATAAAGAACCTCTCATAAAAGTGTGTTGTGAGTCAATCTCAGTGCCGCCTCCAGTAAATTGTGGGATACGTGATGACATCACCGTTCCAGAACTCCACTACGGCCTGATCAGAACTCATTGAGGAATTCAGAAAAATCACATTTAAACTAAAACTACTTGTAGTTGTATAAATTAGGAAGCTTTGAATCACGTGTCTGCAGCCCATCCACAGACAGAAATGCTAATGCAATCAAGTCTGTTAATCACCCGTCCACTGGCCATTTTCTTGAGGAGGCTGTGTTTAAAAAAGCTCTGCCTTTAAAGCAACATTTGACCTAGAAATGATCATTCTGTGTTTTACTCACTCTCATGTTGATGCTTATTCTTTTCTGTGCAACACAGGTAGATGTTTTAATCTTTATGCAGTTCTTTTCCATACAACAGCACAGTGACCACAACTGTCCAGCTCAAAAACAAGATATAACAGTATCAATATGCAAGTATGATACTGCTTTTCATATGAATTCTTCTTTTGTGTTCCACAGAAACAAATTAAGTCATGTGGGTTTCTGGAGTGACATGAGGGTGCTCGCCTAGGAGTAAATGATGTGTATAAATTCTTTTAGGTAAACTATCCCATTTAACTGTCCAAACTGACCTTTGCCTTCAGGTACACAGGACATTTAAATCAATAACTATGATTTAAAGTTCAGTGTGAGGTTTTATTATCTGTACCAATTAGAGGACTCAGTATGTAGTAGCACATTTTGTGGCATCAGAAGTCTTGGCGACCTCACACGGCTCTGTTGCTCTTTTAGTGTGAATATGAAATACGCTTATTAACACAACAGAGCACTTGTGTTTTTGTGGCCTCCAGCGGTTTCTCTTCCATGTTCAAATGTTCACACATGAAAGTTTGCTTAAGTCAAATACATAAAAGGGCTTTTTAATTGTCAGTCATTTGTCAGATTGTCTAGGCTGCCGTGCAGTGTAACGATACAACTGTTTAACATAACACCTACACTAAACCTCCATCCAGAATGCTTTATCGACCACCCAGAACATGTCAGCAAGCACACTGCAACATCTTCACAACACCCAAAACATGTCAGAAACCACATAACAACCAAGCAACAACATAGCAACAGCCCAAAACACCCTAGCAGACACATGGCAACCATCCAGAACATGTCAACAACCACATATGAACACTTTAGTAACCACACAGAACACGTCAATAAGCACATAGCAACCAGTGTCATGACTTGCAATGCTGTACCGGGTGCACTACGGAGCAAGTTTACTGTGTCAGAAAAACCATATATTTGGATCTGGTTATGTGATGCAAACGTCAAAATGTATTAGTTTACAAATCATGCACTCACATAAAAGTGTTCTAAGGTCATATAATAGTGTTAAGCAATGGCATGAAAATAATTCTTTATTAATCGATAATCTAAGACTGTAATCATAATTTGTGTAAAAAAGAAATAAGTTTTCCTAAAATGTACTGTATGTAGTTTTTCCAATGAGCCCTTGTTTACTGTTAATGTAGGTTTGAGAGTCTGATTTATTGTCTTACAAACTAAAACCTTTTCTAGAGGAGAATGAACTTATCAGGTTCATTTCACTGAGAAATGTAAGTTCTGTCATTATGTTTCTTATCTTCATGGTGTTTTAAATATGAATGTGGCTATTATTTTCTTTTAAACACTAAAGGAGAATTTCTGAGTCTTACATTGATTTACACTGATGAATTTTGGCACTTTTATCCATAGTGATATTTCAGTCTTCATTTTCCTTTTTTTTTTTTTTTTTTTTTTTGGAGCTTGACAGATCTTATATATTGAATACATTGGTCCATGATTTATTCCTCTAATTTGAGTCAAATGTGAGTCAAGCAACTGGCTTTTACACACTGACAGAGATGTTCAGCCACATCCACTTATACCTTTCTGTAGCATGTCAAAGAGATTTGTTCACTTGCTGTAATTAGTCGTTACCATGACAACTTCCTTCCACAGGAACAGCCCCACCCAGCCATAAAGCCCTCCATGTCCTCGATGGGCCGAAATGAATTTCCTCACTGGGACAGGAACCAGGAAAGGAGGGCGGTGTGTGTGTGCCCAGTCAATCGTCCAGCTCCAGTACAGGAATCCAGCGGCTGATGCTGCTCATATTTCAGCCTTGGTAAAGATTAGCTGTCAGCCCCAGAGGAGATGTATTGATCTGTTTTCCTTTTTTTCTGCCAGCAATCACCTGACAAAGGCAGCGAGGAGGGTTTCCGTGAGTGATGCCTGTTCCCGTCTCCACCTACTGTGCTGGATATGGGGGGTTCCAGTGACCGCTAATGCCGGGATATAATTAAACCCTAAACTTTACATGAACTTGCACTCAGTCATGTGTTTCATTCATTAGGATGAAAAGGACATATATAAATGAAAATCAATTTTTTTTAAAAAAAGGAAAGAAAAGAAACATGTTCTTAATCAGGACCTTTCTCTTGTTTTCCTGTAACAATATCAAAACATATTAATTCTTTTTGTCCTGTTGCATTGGCATATTTTTCTTTTTTTTTTTTTTTTTTAATCTGTCAATGGAATAAAACAATTTAGTTGTGTTTTCCAGTAAAAGTATTCATTTAGAATATGACTTCTTTCAATGTGCTTGAATCAAATATAAATCAAATGCCTCATGAACTTGAGGAAGAAATTACTTTAGTTAATGTTATTCTGAATGATTTATCATTACATATTATTCCATTAAAAAGTTTGCCTTCATGAGAAGGAAACACTTTGAAATGAGGTTCCAATTGTTAATAATAGTCAACATGAACCAGCAATGAAAAAAAAAATGTCTAAAGCATTTATTAATCTTAGTTACTTTTAATGTCAACCTTTACTAATAAATTATTAAAATCAGAAGTTGTATCTGTTAATATTATTTAATAGACTTGAGCTAACATATTGTCATGGATTTGCCAGGTCCTCCTGCACTCACAACCAATTATCCCAGATCACAATCACCGGACTTCTAATTTGCAGCACCTGTCACTCCTCATCACGCACTCATTATAAAAGCCAGATATGTTACCTTGTGTATATGTTTGGACTACACCTGACTTTCTTGCCTCTTAGAGGGTTCTCTCGTCGTTGTTGTCAAGTGGATACTTTGGAATACCAACTCCCTTTCTACATCTGGTAGCTCTGGAGTGTGCCTGTGGCTTTTCCCTGGACTGCCATTCATCTCTCATTTGCCATATATTTCCATACTTTGAATAAACTGTCAAAGTTGAGTTAACATCTGTCTTCATTGTCTTCTGTGTGTGACAGAAGACTGGACCACAACTATACATGTCTCAACGGGATTCGGACATTCCAGAGCCTGGTGGACATGCTACGCCAAGAGGTCCTACAGACACCACACGCCACCATCACTACTACAAGTTCGGCTACCATAACCACAGTCCCAATGAACAAACCAACTACGTTTTCTGGTGAAGCGGCTGAGTGTAAGGGTTTTCTACTTCAGTGTGAATTAATTTTTGAAATGCAACCAACTCGTTATCCCACAGACTGAAGCAAAATCGGCTTTATAATCTCATTACTTACCAGGAAGGTGCTCCGCTGGGCCGTTTCCATCTGGCATCAGAATGGCCCTTTTCTTCACTCCTATCGAGGGTTCAGTGAGTACTTCCAACAAGTTTTTGCCATTCCTGAAGGTGATAATTCAGTTTGTGATGAACTCTATAACATCAAGCAGGGAACATCATCTGCTGCGGATTATTCTGTTTCCGCACGCTAGCGGCTGGGACGAACATGCCCTGATGACGACATATCGCAATAGTCTTCAACCTGAGCTTCGTCTTCAACTCTCTGCCTTTGACGATTGGATCGGGCTTAAGAATTTCATCCAGAGAGCTATTCGCACTGAGAATCGGATGTCAGCATGCAAAAACACTGCCGTTACACTTCCGCTCACCAGCATCATACTCTCCGGGACCAGAACCCATGCAGCTAGACTCTACGCGGATCCCACTGTCAGAGCGTCATTGGCGGCTGATCCAGGGTCCCTGTTTGTATTGCGCCAGCAAAGGGCATGTTATTGGAGAGTGCCCCATCTGTCCACCTAGAGCTTTGGTGAGTACGGTTCAGCCAGAGAGTTTTATATATATATATATATATATATATATATATATATATATATATATATATATATATATATATATATATATATATAAACTCCCCTAACTACAAAAGTTATCGTCTCATAATTTGTTACAGTGTTTGCCCTTCTCTGTTACAGTGTTTGCCCTTCGCTGTCGCCTCTGGCTTGCTTAGTTGGGGACACTTCATCTACAGCGATATCGTTGACTTGATTGCAAATTATTGCACAGATACTATTTAAACTGAACTGAGCTGCATGATGACATCAATGAATTCAGTGATGAACTGCCTTTAACTGTCATTTTGCATTACTGACACACTGTTTTCCTAATAAATGTTGTTCAGTTGCTTTGACGCAATCTTTTTGTTTAAAGCGCTACATAAATAAAGGTGACTTGACTAAGAGTGCAATCAGTGACAGGAAAATCCCTTAATCGCTCTTCGATCCTACATCGCACCAGTGAAGTCACTCTGACAGTGGGTATTCTACATCAGGAGAGGATGAAACTTCTGGTCCTGGAGAATTCCACTGCAGATGTGATCCTTGGGAGACCCTGGATTATCGAACACCACCCGGAGCTCTCTTGGGACACTGGAGAAGTGAAACGTTGGAGTAATCACTGTTTCCCTGAAATGCCGAAACCTCATCGTCCTCCTACGAAACTGCAGGTATGCAGTACCTCAATAGAAAGTCCTATGGACAATGTTTCTGTCTCTATTCCTCCAGAATATGCCGAATACAAAGACGTCTTCTGTCCCAAGAGAGCTTCAAAGCTACCACCTCATCGGCCATGGGACTGTGCGATTGACCTCCTTCCAGGTGAACCAGTGCCAAAAGGAAAAATCTACTCCCTCACCATCCCGAAACAAGACGCAATGGATAAGTACATCTCGGAAGCTTTGGAACAAGGGTACCTTTGACCATCGACTTCCCCTGCTGCTTCACCATCCTTTGTGGCAAAAAAGGATGGAGGACTTCGACCCTACATTGACTACAGAGGGTTAAACCCCATCAAAAAGTTTCGCTATCCTTTTCCCCTCGTCCCAGTGGCGCTAGAACAGCTATGTGGTGTTAAAATTTTTACAAAGTTAGAATTACGTAGTGCCTATAATCTGATCAGAATATGTGACTGTGACAAGTGGAAGATGGCTTTTGTGACCCCTACTGGCCACTGGGAATATTTAGTGATGCTGTATGGCCTCGTCAATGCACCGTTCGTATTCCAAGACTTTGTTGTGACCTGTTAAATCGCTTTGTAATTGTCTACATTGATTCTTATTTATTCCAATGATCCTGTTGCCCATATCCAGCATCTTGGAATGGCTATGTCGACAGACCCTCTTAAGAACTGGCCGAAACCAACCACAGTGAAAGACCTTCAAAACCTTCATTTATCACCAGTAAAATATGGAGTGCCACAAGGATCTGTCCTTATGTTCAATATACATGTTGCCCCTTGGTAATATCATTAGAAAATATGGGATTAGTTTCCACTGTTATGCTGATGATACTCAACTATATATCTCAACAAGACCAGGTGAAACTTCAAAATTATCTAAGCTAACAGAGTGTGTTAAAAATGTAAAAGATTGGATGACCAATAATTTTCTCCTCCTATTAAATTCAGATAAGACAGAGATATTACTTATTGGACCAGAAAACATTACTCAGAATCTTGTAGATTACAATTTGCAATTAGACGGATGTACTGTTACTTATAATTATTTAATAGGAGAAAATGATTAAATGTACTTCCTCTACCGTCAAAAATCTGGGTGTTATATTAGACAGTAACTTGTCTTTTGAAAATCATATTTCCCATGTTACAAAAACAGCATTCTTCCATCTTAGAAACATTGCCAAGCTACGAAACATGTTACCTGTTCCT